>NW_015547302.1:178716-188141 GCF_001515605.1 Sinocyclocheilus anshuiensis
CATGAAAGGGAACGTCTCAGGTTACTTATGTAACCATGGTTCCCTGAGTAGGGAATGAGAAACTGCGTCCTCTAGGTTTCTTGCCATGCTGCGGACGCAAGCTTCAGACGAAGAAGTGAATGATGTATGCTCCCGGCGCCTATTTATACTATAGTCACACCGGTAGTGATGTCATGGCTGTCGCCGGCCAACGAGTTGGTGTTTTTTCAATGTATGCTTCAGACATGGGTCACGACGAGGCGTTCCCCATAGCGACTCCTAGAGGACGCCGTGTCTCGTTCCCTACTCAGGGAACCATGGTTACATAAGTAACCTGAGACGATTTCTCTCCTGATTCAGACGAGATTATTTTTCTCCAAAGAAAGCAATATTAGAGGACTTGTATTTTAGTTAGAAGCAATGATTTTAAGTTAAAAAAAATTCTTAATGATGGATGAAAAAACTCATCTACATCTTGGATGGCATAATTTCTTGGTGAACTATTCCATTAAACCTAATCCTAATCTGTAGTTATTGTCATTTGCTTTTTGAATGATGCTCTTGCTTGTCCTTGTCTTTGTTAATAGGTCATGTCATCTAGCAGGACATTACAAACAATGGCAGATGATCAATATATGATAATAGTTTGATATATGATAATACTGTGTGTTTTGCATAAATCCATCTCCTCCATACAAAGCTAAAACTATTTCCTACTAAATATAATGTGAAGTTGTGAACAGGTCATTCATTTGGGATTTTGTTTCCACAGAATGATTTTAAATGCATAATGCCATGAATAAAAGTTATTTGAACAGTGATATTTGTACATGCTGAAGGTACACAAAGATGAAAACATTTACATCTTTAACCTGGCCTTGGCTGATGCACTAGTGCTGGCCACTCCTCCTTTCCAAGGCACGGATGTCACCCTTGGTTTCTGGCCCTTCGTTCTGGCTCTGTGCAAAGCTGTGGTGGCCAGTGACTATTACAACATGTTCACAAGTGTTTTCACCCTGACCGTAATGAGTGTGGATCGCTACATACGTCTGCCACCCTGTGCGCTCCCTGACCATTCGTACCCCGCTCTGAGCCAAGCTGATCAACGTGGCTGTGTGGGTGCTGGCGTCAGCCATAGGGCTGCCGGTTATGATCATGGGTCAGGTGGAGAAGGAGAAGGATGTTTACGGTAGTCTCTTTTCTCATTATCCTGTGTCAACCTGCCACTCCGAAGCATGTTTGTTCATTATGTCACGAAAATGTGAATCCATCTTTGTCATTTTGATGTTGTCATGTTGATGTGCCATAGGCAGCTGTAACTAAAATGATTATATTTGTGGTTTTACTGCATATTAAAGATGCACTAAGTAAGTTTTTGTTGCATTGACGAGCCTGCAGGTGGGCTGCCCATTTTTGTTTCAAATTTCAAATATCAAATTTTTATATAAAAATACACAAACAAAAAATTAAATATTAAATTAACATAAACCAAATTGGCATTTAAATTAAATTAAAATGTAAATGACTTTGTGTGAATGAATAATGATAACTAAATGGCATATCATGTTATCTCCACCACCATTGTAGAATAAAATAGCCTTTTCTAGGCCTCATGTGAGTGTATAACATTTGAAACATACACTACTGTACAAAATATTTTTTTTAAAGCAAATTAATGCTTTTATTCAGCATGGATGCATTAAGTTGATTTTAAAAAGTGACAGTATGACACTTTCATAATATAATTTTACAAAAGATTTCTATTTCAAATAAAGTTTCCATGAAAATATTAAGCAGCACAACTGTTTTCAGCACTGATAATAATAAGACATGTTTCTTGTTTCTTCTTTGTGAACTTCTAAGTAGTAGGATAAATAGGCATCCATTTCATCCCTATTCTCTCTTGTGGAAGGCATTGCTTTCCATTTCATGAGTCCACTCGTGATTTGTTGTAAATCATGGCACTACTTTAAATCAGCTTTTATCAATTCATTCCCTGACTTTCTTTCTGTGCAGGTGCCAAGTGCATACTGAACCTTCCTAAACCAAGAGAACACTGGTGGCCTGTGTTTGTGATTTGTGTGTTCCTCTTCTCTTTCTTGATTCCTGTGGTGATCATAAGCATCTGTTATGGGTTGATGGTACGATGCCTGCGCAGTGTCCGTCTCCTGTCCAGCTCAAGAGAGAAAGACTGGAATCTGAGGAGAATCACCTATATGGTACTGTCTGTTGTTGCTGCTTTTGTGTTGTGCTGGATGCCGGTGCATGTCTTAGTTTTGATTCAGGTCTTGGGGCACGTGGATCTTGGGGCCAGCCAGTCCTCGATGGCAGCCATGCATTTCTTCATTGCTCTGGGCTATGCTAACAGCTGCTTTTTTTCTAGAAGAGCAGCGCAAGAGGTCACTGAGGCAGGAGAGAGAATGTGCTGAGGAGGAAGAAAAAGCGGTGGTTATTGATGAAGTTGCCATTGCGGTGGGTGCAGATTAGAGCTTTTCTAAGTGACTGTATTCTGGCAACCTCTGAACTCATGAAGAAACTTACAATTGAGTAGAGTTGTATAAACATTGTAGCTTTTGTCTGGTTTAAAGTTTTCTTTATTTATCTTTAGCTGGCAGATGATTTCTGATGATTCAGAATTAGAAGTATGGTTATACAAGACCATTGTTTCACATGGGACAATAGAGCTTTTTTTCCCCCCTCTTTGAATCTTATAGTGTATATAAGATTTTTACATTGTAAACATTATACAGTATATAATATTTACATTGTTTATTGAATTCCTTATATAATTCAATGACTAATTAATATTATATTATGTTATATATTATATTAATCATATTCTAATAATATATAATATTATGTTAATAATATATTTTAAATTATTATATTAATTCAACTGTATTTTGTAAATGTACTGCTTTTGTTATGAAACTGGTATATTGGAATTGCATATGCAAAATATTTATTGATTTTACAACACTAGTGTTCAAAAGTTTGGGGTCAGTAATATTTAAAAAAAATTCATACTTTTATTCAGCAAGGATGTAATAAACTGATCAAAAGTGGCCGTAAAGATTTTTACATTGTTACTATGATAATATTAATAAGTGCTGTTCTTTTGAACTTTCTATTCATCAGAGTATGAATCACATTTTCCAAAAAAATAAAAAATATTAAGCAGCACAACTGCATTTTACATTGAGAATAATAAGAAATGTTCTAAAAGAAATACAGCTTTGCCATCACAGCAATAAATGGCATTTTAAAATATTAAAATATAAAATGGTTATTTTAATTTGTAATAATATTTCACAATATTAATGTTTTTACTGAATTTTTTATCAAATAAATGCAGGCTTGGTGAGCATAAGACACTTCTTTCAAAAAACAAATATAATTCTTACTGATACCAAACTTTTGAATGGTAGTATATACTATAGACACTTAAAAGAAAGCAGTATTTGAAGATATTGATATTTAATGACTGAGATATCACAGTACTGATAATGAAGTACTTATGTGCCTGTATCTATTAATGAGCTTGAAAGCATTTTCAACTGAATTGTTTGACTGTGACTCGGAATTAATCAGAATGACAGGTTATGCTAATGAAGATAAGACTCTTCCCCAAAAATCACATCTGTTTGCAGTGAAGTGACCACTAATGTGAATTTCATTTTACCTGTCAATCACGTCCTTGCCAAACTGCTGTTAGAGCCCTGCTTCATCTCGTGTGCGTATTATTATCAGTAGGTGGCAGCACTAGCACAGAAACGCTTTTGCAGCTGTAGTGTCGGTCTATCACTGAAGCGGCGGGTGGCTCTCTAGGCGCACTCAGCTAATAAGAGAGGAGTGCTGTAAAACTGAAATAACGAAATCAAATCTTTTTGGTTACCAGCCATTCTAGGAAGCCCAAAGATCAGCAATAACACTGCTTTTTCATTGGTTTCTTTGCTTCCTTTTAACTTGATAAGACAAAATTAAAGGAAAGGGAAAAAAATGTGTAGGCCATCTTCTGAAAAGCTGTGTACTGCTAAAAATATAAAACTCTTTGTTGCAATAAAATGTATTTCACTTGAACGGATTTTATTTTTTAGTTTGGAATAATATATATTATGTGGTATATAAACATTAATTTATTACATAATTATGCGTATTATATATTTACATAAAACTGAATCGTTAACTTAATATAAACACAAAAAGAGAAACACAAAATTCACAGTAAGAGCTTTGAAATCTGATTAGTGTTATTTTATTTTCCTACTAAAATACAGCTTTTGATATCAATACCTAAAGATCAAATATCTACAGAGACTTGGCATTACATTTTTGGTCTTAATTCGCATTCTTATCAACACCACTTATGTTAATGTGTACGGATCTGTGGTGGTGGTGGGAGCTGTTTTAAATGAATGCATTTGCACTACAAGGGGAGATTATGACTTCATTTAGCTACTATACCCATGAGGCGCTGCTGTTTACAAGGCAATGAGACTGCACTTTTAACTGCTATAGCAGCTTTGTATCTTATGTACATTTAGCAAAATACAAAAAACAAAAATAAATACTATATATTATATCCTTATAGGATGTATATCCTCTCTCTCTCTCTCTCTCTCTCTCTCGCTCTCTCTATATATATATATATAATTCACGGATGCGTTAAGAAAAGCAGTAAAGCATGATCGTCTGTCTCTATCATAATTTGGATTAATATACCTTACACTGTTTCCATAAACTGACCCAGCTTGAGAGAACGAGATACAGGCGCTAAAATTAATCTGAATCAGGACTGCAGAAGCACATTTCCCCTCAGGCCATGAGGCTGGATATCCTTCACCTATCACTGTATTATTAATTCTATATCACATTATTGGCTTTTGAAGAAAAATTCCACGCATTCCTGCACGCGACACTGTCAGCGACTGCCGTGATAAATTGCATTCAGGTGGAAAATCAGGAGCTAGATGTTAAAGCAGGAATAACGAGAAGTGTTTTTGTCCCAGCCCTCTTTTTTTCCCTCCCACACAGACACACGACCCCCCTCCCTCCATCCTGTCTCTCTTTTCTACAACAAACATGGCTGCGAAATCAGACGGTACAGCCGTTTCTTTGCAGAATGACATTCCGCCGACGTGCCTCCCCGGGCCGGAGAAGCGCTCGCCCCAGTGGCGTCCCGTCGAGAAGGAGTATTCGCTCCTGGACTGCTGCTGGACCCTCTGCGCCCTCTTGGTCTTTTTCTCGGACGGGGCTTCAGACCTGTGGCTGGCTGCCGACTACTATCTCAGGCGGGACTACTGGTGGTTCGCTCTGACACTCGTTTTTATCATCATTCCGTCTGTTGTGGTGCAGGTGCTCAGCTTCCGATGGTTCGCGTACGATTACTCGGACGCCAACGGGAGCGGCACGGCTGTGGCTGCCATGGTAGCGGCGTCCAATGCGGAGAGCCACTTCAGCACCAAGGACAGCGATCAGCGGGGCGCTGGCCGCTCCGCTGCGGTCACCAGAACCCGGAGCAGCGCTGAGAGCTGCTGCAGAGCCTGCGTGTGGCTCTTCCAAAGCGTCGTGCACGTTTTTCAGCTGGCACAGGTCTGGAGGTATGTGAGTGCTTTGAACTTAATGTAATGAGATATAAATCTATAGTGCATTCCTTTGAGGTGGCACAATAGCAGTTTATTCATATTGTTCTGTCATCCTGTGCGTTTCCTTGGCGTGCAACAAATCCACACCCACGTCTAGGGATATTCAGGGACATATGATTAAACTACTAAGATGGCAAGGTTTATATTAAGAAAATACCAGGGACAACTTTTTATGCAGTCAATATTTATGTAGTTTCCACAAACTGATTAGATTCAGTAGGCTTTCATATTTGAAAGCATGTATTTGAGGGAGCCAAATATAAGGTAGTAATTTAAGAATCAATCACTGGAAAATACATTCAGTGGCAACTTATGTAAGTAGTGGTGTCTATGATGGGAAAAGGACAATAGAAATGATGCAAGATATCACAATACTCAACCTCACTGCTGTTAGTTTGCATCGCCTATGACTGTCCTGCAGTCATAGTGAGGAAACGGGATCCTCCTTGTATTTCCTGTTGTCCCATGCCAGTTCATCATTATCTCCAAGCCATTTGGTTCTAGGCTCCTCCTCCTCTTCCTCCTCCACCTCTCATGAGCTGCTGGGTCAATAATCTCCCGGAGAGACTCCTCCACTCATTTAATCTGTCCACCAGAAATCTCCTTATGCACACTCTGAAATCCCTTTGTCTTTAGAGCAGTGCAAAATATTTTTTTTTCCCATATTACTTACTAATGCCATTGGTTTAATTTCAAACATAGCTATAATGAATTACAATTTAGTTTTTTGTTTTTTCTCTTTGTCATTTATTTTTCTGCTTAAAGAAATAGTTCACCCATGAATGAAAATATGCTTAAAATGTCCTCTGCAGTAAATGGGTGCCGTCAGAATGAGAGTCCAAAGAGCTGATAAAAACATCACAATTATCTACAAGTAAACCATGTGACTCCAGTCCATCAATTAATGTATTGTGAAGTGAAAAGCTACATGTTTGCAATAAACAAATCCATCATTAAGATGTTTTTAACTTCAGACCTGTGCTTTTGGCTAAAATATGAGTCATCTATCCATAATATTGCTTTCTCTAGTGAAAAAGTTGTCTCCTCTGAATCAGGATAGAAATATGCACAGATCAAGCACCGTTTATAAGTGACAACCGATCTAAACAAATATGTCGGTGGATTTTGATGTGAGACAACAACAGGGAATGGTTTTTCACTGGAGGAGGTGCTATTATGGATTAAAGACTGTCCAGAAATGATTTGTTTATAGTTATAACGCATTAATGATGGCAGCTTTCACTTCACAAGACGTTAATTGATGGACTTGAGTCATCTACATTTTGTATGGCCTGAGGGTGAGTAGCAAATTTTCATTTTTGAGTGAACTACTCCTTTAATGGGGCTTGCACTGTTTGTATACACCAGATTTTACCTAAAAGATGCCATAAAGTCATAAAGATGATGGGTTTTTATGGGATAGAGTCCTTTCTAAACTGAGCTCAAGAAACAGTGACATTGGATTTGGCTTCCTCACACTCTTTTTGCTCAGTGTGGTTGCCATGAGCAGAATGTGCAAGTGTCTATCAAGTGCTAAGCGTCTTGATTGCTGACAGACAGCGCACTGCAACTCACAATGCAATTTCCATAATAATGCTGAGAAAAAATTTGCAGCCCACAATCACGGCCAAAAGTTTAATCCACTCACATATAAATCAATAGGAACACACCCACACATATTAGAGGCATGTGTAGGGAGTGAGCGCCGTGTAATTGTGGTTGTAAACACAGAGGCGGCGATGTGCTTGTCTTTCACTGCCTGCGCTGATCAGCAGTGACAGGCCGAACTTCTATGTACTGGACACTGCTGCTGGCTGACCCGCAGGGTAACACAGGGTTAATGATGTTTGCTGCCATTGATATCACAAAGCTGCCAGTCATTTCAAACTTCATGCTGCTGTCACAACACGTGTGCTGTCCTTCTCATGCCGTCTGTGTCATTCTCTATCTGTCACTCATGCTTTTCATCAGCCCTCTGCTCCTGACCTTTTTATTAGAAGACCCCCCCCCCCTTTTTTTTGTGATACCAAATTTACCATAATTGGTGCTGGGCAGTATGACCAAAAATCTGTATCACTGTATTTTTCCTTTGACTGGACCTTTATATGGTTTAGTGGCTTATTTTACTGTCAGAAGTTAACAGAATATAAAAATGTAATATTAAATTCATATTTACTAACAATTTAGTTGATCTTTTAAAACATAATGAAATAATTAAATAAGCAAATAGCATATTTATGGTTTAAATAAAAAATATATATGGAAACTAAAATATGCCAAAATGGGTTGTGATATTCATTAAAAATAATGTATTAATAATAATAATAATTATTATTATTATTATTATTATTATTATTAGGCGGCTCATTATAATTCGACTTATCAAACTTTTTCATTCAGCATTGTATTTCACACACACACACACACGTGCGCATGCGTGCGCAAATGAGGAAGCCTGTAGCCGGTGAAGGAGTCTCCAACCACAAACACAGACACGTATCGTCTGCTGATATAAGGTATTTCGTTGCACTTTAACAAGTAATCTGAACGGCCTATATATGTGCATGTATTAATAATAATAATAATTATTATTATTATTATTATTAAGAAGTACATTCTACTCTGCAACAGTAATATATTCCTGTCATAATTTCTCCAAGTTAGACTAAACTTTTATTGGCAGGTTATAATGAAGAACTTTGAGTTTCTGTGTGTTTAAATAAAGTGTATTATTATTTTTTTTTAGGAGTAGTAGTAGTAGTAGTAGTAGTATTGCTTTAAGAAGTACATTCTATAGTGCAATAGTAATATATTTTTAATATAATTCTTTAAGGTAAACCAAAAGTTTGGGGTTTTATGACAGGTTGTCATGATGACCTTTGATTTTCTGTGTGTATATGATATGATGATGATAATTTTTATCAAATTAAATGGTGAAATGCTGGTGAAGTGACTCTCAGAGCAGCTCTGGAGATGAAGTTCATGTGTTCATGTAATAAGACGGCAGACGCTTTTCAGAAAGAGAATGAGGATATGTTGTGCAATAGTAATATATTTCTGTTATAATTCTTCAAGTTAAACCAAACTTTTATTTTGACAGGTTGTCATGATGACATTTGTGTGTGTATATGTTTCTGTGTGTATATGATATGATCAGTGTTGGGAAGGTTACTTTGGAAATGTAATAGGTTACAGATTACAAGTTACCCTATTTAAAATGTAATAAGTTGTTTAATTACTCAATTACTTTATTAAAGTAATGTAACTGATTACATTTGATTACTTTTTGATTACTTTTCTAAATTTCTAACAAATGTTTTCAACTGTTAATCATTTTCAAACATTTAAACCAGGCAGGGTTAAACTTACACTAGGACTCAAAACTGATTACTCTCAGACTTGTAAAATCCTTCATCACTTGAATTAAGATTATAATAATTTAATTTTAAAGCATATAGCCACCACAAAATCAGACTTTACCACCTCTTTTTACTTTGAGATCGTTCTCAGGTTAAATACAGATTTAAAATCATAACAAGAAATAGTTTAATAGCTATGATACTATTTTTTAAATCAAATCTTTGCATATGACAGGAACATAAACAGTTAATCTTAAGAAGTAAAGCATATGCATAAACCCAAATAGGTAATAAAACAGTTATCGAATAAGCATGTGTCCTATTCTGTGTCCTAAACTCCTGAAACATTGGTGCCTTATATTTTACAGCAGTCAATGCAATTTGGGAAAGAAATCAATTAATCAATCAATCTGTGTGTGTGTATGTGTGTATGTGTGTGTGT
>NW_015547302.1:188331-210997 GCF_001515605.1 Sinocyclocheilus anshuiensis
TGTGTGTGTGTGTGTGTGTGTGTGTGTGTGTGTGTGTGTGTGTGTGTGTGTGTGTGTAACTATTCAGATATAACCCCCTTTGTCAAATGAAATTGTGAAAAGCTGGTGATGTGACACTCAGAGCAGCTCAGGAGACGAAGTTCATGTGTTCATGTCCTCATATAATGAGACGGCAGACGCTTTTCGGAAAGAGAATGAGGATATCTGCAATTCAAAACAAACCAGCCAGCCAGCAAATAAGGCACAATTGGGAAATCATTTTCATCTAATTTGAATAAATCAAACCATTATCTCTTTTTATTCACAAATTAGCCTTGAGACTTTTAGCCTAAGCCCTTCTGAGCTACGTTCCCATGAATATGTAATTAACAGAAAATATTTCCAGTGCCACTAACGAAAACATCATTGGCACTGCAGGCCGATGTCTAGTGATATATCATCTGCTCTCTCTTTGTCTCTTTCTATCACTATAGCTAAGAATAGCACCTTTTAGAAAGCACATTTAGCCATTTTCATGTTACCTCTGGTTGACCTGCAATGGATTTCTGTTCTTCACCTCTCACTAGTAGCCTACTCTCTGACTAAGTCTTTGCTTAAAAGCTTCCGAGCAGAGCTTCCCAGCCTCTCTGTCTTTGTTTGATTGGAATTAGCAGTAATGCCATTAAAGCTGCACCGGCACTGTACTTGTCACATTTCTGCATTACAAGGATTATAGCTGTAGTGTTTACATGTCCTTACCTGCAGCAGTCAGCCAGAGATTGAGAGAGCACTGAGCTGCTGCAAAGAATAACAGGTGAGGAATGATAGGTGGAGAGTAGATGTGAAAATAAATCGTCATTTTTAGGGTTGAGATGCATGCTTGAGAGAATGGTTGAGAGGGAGAATATGTGAAAACTGGGCTGTTTGATATGAAAATTAGTCATTATAAAGCAATTTTCCCTCATGGCTTGTAATTACATCAGAAATAAAATGATACAACTAATTGATGTGCAATAAAAAAAACACTCTTTCTCACATTTTCGTTTAACCAAAGACTTTACTAAGCATTTTGAGTGTGCCCTATTCGAGAGTCCCCTCTGAGTACTCTGACCTGGTTCACTGCACACGTTCAAAGACGGTTTTCAATTCCATGTTCCCTGCAGCATCACATGAGCAGGATCAATCAGGATCATTCACCACCTTATAAGAAGAAAAGACACCTTTACACAGGCTGCGTTGATAAAAATGACTACATGCACTGCAAAAAGTGTTTGTAGAATGTAAAAATAGGAGGCAACAGTTTTCATTCGTTTACATATTGATTTAGTCTCATTTAATTATTTTAATAAACATCTTGATTAACATTTATTATCATAAAACATAACATTTATGAACTCTAAAAATATTTTCTTTTGTATCAGCATAATCTTTGGAATATTTTAAATAAAAATATTCCATCACTGAAACCAATGATAATCTTGATGCTCTGACTGATTCAGCAGGTTGTTTAAGTGAAGAGCTGTAGATTGTGAGTCTTTCTGAATGGTTCATTTAGAACGATAAATCATTTGTTTGTGAACTACACTGGTTTCGCTGTTGGTTTTTGATTCACTAAAAATATTGATTCATAAGAGTCATTTGTTTGTGAATCAGATTACACTGGTTGTGCTCTATGTTTTTGACTTACTCAAAAGATTCGGCACATAAAAGTCATTATATGAATTGGATTACACTTATCGCACTGTATGACATTGCACACAGCTCAAGGATAATTCCATAGATAGATATGTTTTCTTGCCATGACTGCAAGCTCAGCCTATTATTTATGCAATTTGATATTGATATTGACATTCACAGAATGAATGGTTAAAAAATGTACAAAAAAAAAATGTAAAAAAAATGCTTTAATGATGGATTTGTTTCTTACAAGCACGTTAATCAATGGACTAGAACTGTGTTGATTACTTGTGGATTATATGTTTTTATCAGCTGTTTGGACTCATTCTGATGGCATCCATTCACTGCAGAGGATCCATTGGGGAGCAAGTGATGTAATGCTGAATTTCTCCAAATCTGTTCTGATGAAAAACAAATTCATCTACATCTTGGATGACCTGAGAGCAAGTAAATTCTCAGCAAATTTTCAATTTTGGGTGAACTATTCCTTTAATACTTTACTGTTAATTTACTCCATTGCTAACATCCTGTTCGGCAGGAAGATTGAACTTGTTCATTATATTGAATGGGTCACTTCGTCAATGGAAGTTTTTTTTTTTTCAGATGTGATGCCCTATTGAACATACCAAAAGTGTGTTTAATATCCATGTTCTTTAATACATAAGACTCAGACCTAAAGTGTGAGTGAGCAAGAGTGAAGGCGAAAGACACCAGTTTAAAAAAAAGTCTCATCTGTGACAATGAGATGATTTGCAAACACTGCGTGATTAATTCTCCCCTGTGGATACCAACGTAAAACTCTACCAAGGAGGACTGAGGAGAGGACTCATTCTAGAGGAGAGATAGGGGATGTCTGTTGCTGCTGGCCAAATAGCTTAATTCCTATTTGAGACACATTCCTGGGAATGGGCTCACTGGGATTAACTGTGACAAGAAAAGGAACCTAATAAAACTTGAGCTGTGATTACTGTGTGTTTGATAAATGGGGGGAAGCTGTAGGCAATGTGTGTTTTAGTGTGATTTAGGTTCGTGCTTGTTTGAAGGTATGTCTGATATGAAGGGTTGAGCACTGATGGGATAAATTAAATACATTTAAAAGACAGAAATCTGAATGTTTATATATACGGTGTTTTTTTCTGTGTTTATCGCATATTCAAGAAATACCATTTTAAAATATTTTTAAATGTCTTTACATTCCTAAATTCGGTCTATTATGCATAAGAGGTGAAATATCAAGCTCTAATTAATTCATCACATTTATTCCTATATGTCTGAACTGCCTTATGTACTCAAAATATTTTTTTGACTGAACTAGACAATAGTCTGGAAATAAAAGAACCCTCAATCCTTGGTCAGCAAAAGTCTGTCACATGTTGTGCATATTCTAAATATTCTAACTGCACAATTATGTGTTTATTGAATACATTAAATTAATCTGTTACTGAATGTTTGTAAAACAATGTTAAGATAGATACAGTTTATTCCATAAATTGATTTTATTGATGCAGGAAAATGGTATTTCGCGTTCTTCCTGGCTGGTAGATGGTAGTCATACATTGATTTATACTCTATATTGTGAAATAGCCTTTTAAATGTTGTTAAAGAACCTAGAGGGACAAAGACAGAAAGATTACAACAAAATTCTCTGATCACACTCGTGAGAAGGATAGCAAGGAACAAAAGAAATGTACTGTATATGGCGACAGGAAATAGAAAGCACTTCCAATTTCCTAATTCTGTTACATGATGGCATGTGTCTCATAACTACCTCAGCAGGGCTTTACTGTTCAATAAAATAAATGACAGCCTGATTCCAGCCAACTGGAAATCTGATCGAGAACATTCAACATTGATTTCAATTCTTTCTTTCTTTCTTTCTTTCTTTCTTTCTTTCTTTCTTTTTCTCTTTCTCTTTCTCTTTCTTTCTTTCTTTCTTTCTTTCTGCTGTCATTCTCAAGGGTGTGATCAGTGTTGTAATTTAGCAGAGAGGGGGAATTGTAATGGTATTTAACTGAATTACAGGAACTCTGCCAGTTAATAGCTGAGTGCTGATTGGTTAGCTGTGCCATCTGAGTAACCAAATGGGTCAATTGGCCATTCTGTATGTTGTTGAATTCAAATGTAGTTTAATGGCAGGTGAACAGCAACATAATCAGTGTGGTGATCCTGTTCTGAGCTGCCTTTAGATTAGAAAGTCCTTTTCAGAGGAAGCCTGAGTCTTTGCAAAATGCAGGCCTAGCAGATGATTGTCTCCAATTATATTAAGCGAAGTAATGGGCCAAGCTTGTCAGCTGCAATGTCTGTCAGTCGTCACCATGGAGACTGATGCATTGCCTGCCAATCGTGGCTGTTTGAGAGATGTTTTCTCAGCCGTAGCACTGCCTGTTTGTTAACGTTTTCTTATTTTTCTTGAAGAAAAAGGAGTTGCATGGTCAAGGTTCTGTTTGATTTTGTCTGAAATCATCCGTGTGAATTTTACAAGCAAAGACGGCTTTTCTGTCTCATTGAAAGCACACTCTTTATTCGGAGAAAGAAAGACTCTGTGTCACTTGTGTCAAATTTGAGGCTGACTCGCTGACAGCCTCTCTCGTAGGCTCTCTATTGCTTGATTTTTCTTTCAGAGGCTGTTTTTTTCTCGCACAGCAAGTTGTGAGAAGGATGTGGAGCAATTTTATAGACCTCATCAGATCAGGGTGATTCATTCTGCCAATCTCCTGACATCCAGCGAGCACTTCTATTACTCTCGCTACCCTTGAGACAAACTGAAATATCATGGCACTTCCTGTCAAAAGAAACAAATTTAAGTCCAGTGAAAGTCAGATTTTTCAAGGGGCTCACATAAATATCTTTTGGATGCACAGCTGCAGTTTTTGCGTCATATCTTCCAAAAGCCACTCTTTCCTTTCCTCTGGCACTTACATCCGTCTCACAGGATAAACAGTGCAGTCCTGGGGTCGTAAATCAGGAAATTTGAAGTAACGAAAGTAAGAGACAGTGATCCCTCCCGTGAAAAACATGCTCTCTGACATCCATGTAATCTCAAGTGCGACCTTGGTGTGTCTCACAAGACATCTGCAACAGCATGGAGACCGTGGTGCTGAAGACAGAACATGACATGCTGGAGCACTCGATAGTGCACTGGCAGTCTGCCCAGACAAGTGTACGGCCTTTTTCAGCTGGTCACGGTGACATTATAGGCAGATTCTGGGTCTTTTCCAAGCCTGCAGACTGGCATCGATGTTAACTATGTAATTTCCCGTTTCCATACACTACCAGTAAAACGTTTGGAATAATTATGATTTATTTATTTTTTTTATGATTTAGAAGGAAGCCTCTAATGCTCACCAAGGCAGCATTTATTTGACCACAAATACAGTGATATTGTGAAATATTATTAAAATGTAAAATAACTGCTTTCTATTTGTTTCTATATGTTTTCAAATTTAATTTGTTCCTGTGATGGCAAAACTGAATTTTCAGCAGCCAAAACTCCAGTCTTCAGTGTCACATGACCCTTCAGAAATCACTTACAAAAAACAGCATTTATTTGAAAAATAGAAATCTTTTTGTAACTTTATAAAGGTATTTTGATCAGTTTAATGTCTTTGTATTGATATCTTTCTTTCTTTCTATGTTCTTAAATCTTATACAAAACTAGCAGTGCACTGTAGTGTAGTGATGGTAGTGTATCATGGTTTCCACAAAAATATTAAGCAACAAAACATCAATTTCAACATGGATGATAATAAGAAGAAATGTTTCTTGAGCAGCAAATCAGCATATTAGAATGATTATTGAAGGATCATGTGATACCGAAGACTGGAGTAATGATGCTGAAAATTCAGCTTTGCCATTACAGGAATAATTTAAAGTTTTTATTATTCAAATAGTAAACAGTGATTTTAAATTGTAATAAGATTTCACAATATTACAGTTTTTATTGTATTTTTCATCAAATAAATGCAGCCTTGGTAAGCTCTCTCGAAAATGTTTTCCAAACTTTTGACCAGTAGTGTAATTAACATTTTTCTGATGCAAGTTTTGGTGATTTGTACAGAAATTATCTGGAGGTCTTAAACTGTGATTTTTACCCCAGGTATGTCCATGTCTTATATCTGGGCGTGCAAAGCCGCTGGCGTGGGGACCACGAGCACAAACACTTCTACTGGCGTACGATGTTCGAGAACGCTGACATCAGCATGCTGAGGTTGCTTGAGACCTTCCTGAAGAGCGCACCTCAGCTCGTTCTGCAACTCAGCATTATGGTCCAGACCAGCCAGGTCCTCCCTTTGCAGGGTAAGCTGATGACACCTATGATTAAAACCAGCTCACTAAGTATGCTAGAAATAGTTGGGCCTGTGTATTTGTCTGCATCATATTTATTATATTCATATTTAGTTCCTCTTCAAACGTCTTGTTAGCAGTACTTTTTCAAAATGATTGATGAGAAAACCTGTGCCTTTACTCCTAGAATTTGCACAATGCCAGCCAATCAGATCTGATGAACTGATGATTTCAACCCATTTTTGAGTGCACTATACATCAGACGGTCAGAAAATGTGCTGTGGGTGGACTGTGGGCGTACTGTCTGAGACTGAGAGGCTACTCCATCAGTCACCCAATCTGTCATATTGCTATCCACCAGTGCAGAGTTTGATTCAATGCCTTTCTTGCAGTGTGATTTCTGTATTGCATCTACTTTAAATGTGACACAATAAGAATTGTTTTAGAAATTCATTTGGCCATCATTAAAGATCAAAGTGCAATTTCTCAGCATCTCATTTTCAATCCAAGAGCAAATTAGCTGGTAAATTACTGAAGTTTGACTGAATATGAAAGACAACGGGTTGCATACATACATATTTCAGGTCATTATGCATGAGACTGACCATTTTATCAGATGAAAATTTAAGTAGCAGTTAAGACACCATTTTTTCATTTTCCCCTGGAAGAGCTCACTCCAAATTTGCAATGAATAATCATAAAGAGATTTATAATTGAAACATGAAAATTACAGTAATCAAAGGATCACTTAGAATAATACCTCATTAGATGTTCATGTCAGTGTCTTGATAATGGTGACATGTTAAAATCGTCTTTAATTATGTAGTTTAAATTGCTCCAGTCTATCTTTGGGTCTATAAGGAGGGAACAGGACGTGTGATAGTTACAAACCCACCTGACGGGTGCTTTTGATTACAGAGCTGCGAGAACTCTCTGTTGCATTAGTTCAGCTCCATGGGAACAATTGTAGCCCCTGTTAGATGTTCCCTGAGGAATTTCATCCAAATGTCAAACTGCAAACTGTGACTTTTATAGAGTGCCCAGAGCTAGTTAACTAAAGGATGTGAATTTTGTTTAAAAATGTCATTTAATGTGACGTCCTTCTTTCTTTCCATGCCATTCGGACTAGAGTTGAGAGAGCTGCAGTATTTACACTGTGGGAGCCCTAATCACATTACATTTATTCAGACTGCTGAAGGCCTCTTTTTCCAGAAAGATAAAAATGAACCTGAGGAGAGCCAAAATGTGATTCCACAACAAAGAATATCCAGTTCTCAGGAGATGAGCAGGGCACTCATCTGCCCTACAGTCAGCAGTGTAGAAAATTCTGGCATCAGTACAAGAGTGTTTCCTCTTGGTCTGTCCTGACCTGCACTTTTCCAGTCTGAAGACTGATATTATGATTAAGGTGCTTTGCTGGGTCTGTCATAATTGCTCATAATCATATTCAGTGCAATGCGAGACGGCTGGAGAACTAGCTAATGATTATATTTTTGCTGATTAGGAGAGATTTTCCGTTTTGACTGCTCCTGACTAAATGGGTGAGCTGATGAATAGCCAGACAGGAACCTGCTTAAATATTAATGAGAGCTTCTCAAGAGCGTACCAGCACTCAAACAGAATTAAAAAAAAATTTTCTGAGAAGGATGGTGAGGTGTACTGTCATTGTTTATATACTGTACAGACTCCTGTGAATTGTTATGCATTGGTATAGGTTTTGATTTGAAATCAATTTGCAGTATTTTATTGTTCATGTATCAACTTTGCCTCTGTAGGTTTTGATTTGAAATGAATTTGAAGTATTTTATTGCTCTAGTAGTCAATTTGTCTCTAATGTGTCTTCTAAAATTCCTTAGGAGAAATAAAAAGAGAAAAAAAAAAGAAAAAAATGTTGGCAAAAGTGTATAGTAGCTATAAAATGAATCCAAATTATTTATTTCTTTTGGCAGACCAAGTTTTAACAGTTGGAAATAAAGCCAAATCTGTTTTTTATTTTAAAGATTACATAGCTAGCATTACTATATATATATATTGTCCACATAATATTTTAATTCAATTTGGCTAGTACAATGAAAATATGAAAGATTTATTGTAAAACAAAAACAATAATAATAATAATATTCAAAAACTTTTTATATAATAATAATAATTATTATTATTATAAAATTATTTTATTTTATTATTTTATTATTTACATTTATATTTATTATTTTATAGACCTTGCCGTGTTAACCAATAGCCAAGTAGCTACTTAAGGCATACCTCCCAAGATATAACATTTACATGAAAATTACAGTAATCAAATGAATGGTCATTTAGAATATTGCCTCATTAGATTATGTTAAAAGGTATCCAATGTTACCATAACATTACCAAAACATACACTATAAAATTAATATAAAATAAATATTGTCCACATAATATTTCAATTAGTTTTGGCTTTAGTACAGTGAAAATATAAAAGCTTTCTAAAAAATAATAATAATTAAAAATATTTTACAAAAATATTTAATAAGCATAAATAAATCTATTTCAATGTATTATTTTAATATAATTCATTATATTTATATTTTTTATTTTATAGACCATACGGTGTTAACCAATAGCCAAGTAGCTACTTAGATGTCCTCCCTAATACATTGAAACACCATCGAACTATGCAAAAATCTAATTCGTACTTATTCCGGCAGTCTAATTAAAATGAATTAATGCACCATGTAAAGTGACCCATTTTCTCTCTGTCACTCTTTCTCATTGTGCTTCATTTGATCCAGGTCTGTCTGCTTCAGCCTCGCTAGTGTCTCTGGGCTGGATGATGGCGTCTTATCAGAAGGCATTACGGGACTCTCGTGATGACAAGCTCCCCATGTCATATAAAGCAGTGGTGGTGCACATGCTGTGGCACCTGTTCACAGTGGGAGCCCGCGCCATGGCCTTCGCCCTCTTTGTTTCCATTTTCCAGCTCTACTTCGGCATTTTCATTGTGGCCCACTGGTGCGCCATGACCTTCTGGATCATCCAAGGTGAGACGGACTTCTGCATGTCCAAGTGGGAGGAGATCATCTACAACATGATGGTGGGCATCGTGTACATATTCTGCTGGTTCAGCGTCCGTGAGGGCCCCATGCGGTGCCGTCTGCTGCTTTACAGCCTCATAATCCTGGGCGAAAATGTGGCCCTCACTGCCGTGTGGTATATATACCGCAGCCCACGCACTTCAGACTTTTACGCTGTGGTGGTGGTGTGCGTGGTGGCCTGCAGCTATGCCCTGGGTACATTTTTTATGTTTGTCTACTACTGCCTGTTGCACCCTGATGGCCCTGTGTCTGGGGCCTATATTGGATGTTGCGACGTCCAAGTGGGTGCTGTTTCAGATCCTTGTGTCTCGTCGCCCACCTCCGCTCCTCCTCCTCTGGATGTGGTGAGCAGCCCGCCGCGGACTCTGCAGAGGACTAAAGGAGGAGAGTCAGTACCAGGAGGAGATGTTGGAGAAGTGTTTAAGATGCGGACCCTTAAGGCCTCGCGAACCGCTGCGCCTCGCCTCACCCCAAGGACAGAGGGGCCAGTAATTCGCATCGACCTTCCCAGGAAGCAGTACCCAGCCTGGGACGCCCACTTCATTGATCGCAGGCTGCGGAAGACAATTTTGGTACTGGAAGCCGCAGCTCCGGTCACACCAAGGATCCAGTACCGCTGTCTAGGCACACCGAAGGAAGTGATGGAATACGAGACGACAGTCTGAGACGTTTTACCTTCTCCAAATAAAAGATGTAATGTGTTAGTGAGCAGAAAAGTCAGTTCTGTCCAGCTTTATTTGGTGAAGAAGAAGAGTTTGTCAGATCTCCACACGACCCCTTAATGACTCTTGTCATCTGTGGAAGCACATGAGACACTAGTGTCTAGAAAAGAGCCATCCTGTGGTGACATTAGACATTACTACAGGTTATTGGGTTAGGAGGTTAGGCAGGGGTCTGACCAAATTAATGAAAGAAAGCAGTGAGGCCACCGTAAATCTATAATGAGCAAAACAACATATCAGTGTGGTACATTAACAGCAATGGTGTTTAAACACCATTTCAAACCATTCTAGGTGTTTTTAAATCTTTCGTGGCAGCTGCCGTATTCAACAAATACTGAATCCATTTGGTCATAATTCAGTGGGTATTGAGGTTGTAGACGGTACAAGTAAAATGTGTGAGTTGTCTCATTAAAGGCCTTAAGACTTTCTTACATTTGGCTATTCAGCATCTGAAAGGTGCATTTCACCCCGTTTAAAACATTAACGAATAAATAAAAACGGTTTGTGTGCTAGATAATTGAAGGGTTGAGCTTCTGGTAACATAGGCATTTTATTAAGCACAGAATACTGTATGTTGCTTTCAATAACAGGGATCAGACTTTGCAAGAAACACTCTTTATGTTTAAAAAAAAACTGTTTACAGTTATCTAGGTCTCTTTTCAGGACATTTCCGCTCACCTTTCAAGTGAAAAATTGCATATCACTGAAAAATGTGGGATTTCTTTTTTAAATGTTCTCAAAGGACATTTGTGTCATAATGGAAATAATGGGTCTGATGCTGAAAAAGGGCTGAGTGCACCTTTAAAGAGGATTGAATGAATGTTCATCTCAAGAACAAAGAACCCTGATCAATCCAATTTATTATATCCCTGTAATAGGAACGTATGGTTATATCGCAGTATTTCAAACATGTCTAAGCTAACAAAGATTATGAGTTCACATTTTAAAGTACTTGTATGACAGCTGAAGGGAAAGAAAAAATCATATGGCATATGTTCACATGTTTCAAAATAGTTCTCTTTTTAGGATTCATGAAAAGTTATCAGCATTATGAGTATACCATTTTAAGTCATTTACATCATTTGGTGCAATAATACACTTATAAATGTTTGGATAGTGAAAATTTTGATGGATATGAACAAATCCATACAGTATCTTCAGTATCTTTATCTATTACTTTTACATTTTATTTATAATTTAAATTAAGACGATACATTTGGTCATCAATACCAACTACATATCATCTAATATCATCTACCAACTGATGAGAATGTATATTTTTACTCTGATCAAAACAATAACTATCTTTTTCTATCTTTCTTTCTTTCTTTCTTGACCCTGTTGTGTACAAATGACTAAGAACATAGTATTTTGCATTGACTGACTATTGGGCTGTTGAATAGAGAGAAGATGAATAATCTTGGGTTTGTGCTGTGTTTACTGATATCATGTTGTTGCTAAGTCCATTAACCCATTGTAACTCTTTCACATTTCACTTCTTGGCATAACCATTATGTATGTCCATTTGTGTTACCATGTTGGTGCTAGCTGGAACACCTCAGCACAGCCATGTATGCTGTACTTTATCAAAGTGGATCATACTCGTTCACTCTGGTTAATGCTGGTTAATTTTGCCATAGACACGCTAAAAGATGTTAAGCCTTACACTGCACCTGCAAGACTGTTGCTGTCGACTGTAAAAAGGATGTCGATCTTCAGCCATGTGTTTAATTTGGACAATAAAGAAAGCAAAATTGTGTGTTTACTGACCTGACCAAAGCATCAACTGAAAGAGTGTCCTTTGTTTTGCTTGTCATCTTAAGTTAAATGAAAACTGACATATAGTAGCATTATACCGCAGTTGTTGTTGTTGTTTTTTTCATTTGAACACTCATTCCAAAACTAAGTACAGCCACTACAAGTCTCAGCCAATGATTTTTATTTGATGTATACTGCACTCACGTGGAAACCAGCTGAATAGCAATGAGGAGGGTAAAAACATTCATATTAGATTAACTATTCCTTTTCAATTGTTTTGTTAGACCCACTGTCAATTTCAGAGGGTATGCATTTGTCTGGATTAGCTGTGAAAAATAAAATAAAATAAAATAAAATAAAATACTCCAGAAAAGATTTTGAGCACACCAGTTTAGACTAAGGTTAATTCCCCACAAACAGTGGACCAGTCGATTATGAAATATTAGCTCAAGCCTTATTACATCACATAATAATAACTGCAAGTGTATTGTAACATAGCAATAGTAATCTCAGCCATTCATTACCTCAACAATCTTAAACAAATACATTTTATGGATTTGGATATTTAAACAACATAAAGGTAATTCTTTAGGAAATAATTCTGAGGAATATTATTGCAAGGCTATTAAGAAATTATGATTATGCTCCTGCTGCCAACATTTTATATGAAGAATCCAGAAATTACCTTCCCCCCTCCTTTTCTTTATCCTATTTCATTATCCCATGAGCTTTTGCAGACGTCACACTGGATATTTACGTAACAGAATAAACCATATAGATACAATACTTTAACTCCTGTAATGAGCTGTGCTGAAACTTAGAGCTTAGCAAAGGCTTATGCTAACCAGCATTGAATTTTACAGCATCATGTGGAGCATATAAAGAGATTGTGTCATTACCATACGGAGCAGTGTCTAGTCAAACATTACAGTGTGAATACAACTAGAAATTGCATAAATGAAAACTCATGATTGCGCTGATCAAGACTAGCTATACCACATTCAAGAAAATTTTGTTTTTGTTGCTTGTGAAGATTTGTTGCTATTTGTGCTATTGTGTACATTTGTTCAGGCAAACATGTTCCCTAACAAATTAGATAGGATGAATACAGAGGGGTGCTTTCTGATAGTTAAGGGTGAAATTAATGCTGATTTAATAAATAAATTTATCATTTTATAGGCTATTATATAATTGATATTGGCATAATGGTAACACTTTACAATAAGGTTCATTAGTTAACATTAGTTAACTACTTTAGTTAACATGAACAATACTTCTACAGCATTTATTAATCTTAGTTAATGTTTATTTCAACATTTACTAATGCATTATCAAAATCAAAAGTTGTGCTTGTTAACATTAGTTAATGCACTGTGAATTAACACGAACTAACAATAAACGCCTGTATTTTCATTAACTAACATGAACAAAGATTAATAAATACTGTAATAAATGTATTGTTCATATTAGTTAACACATTAACTAACATTAACTAATGGAACCTTATTGTAAAGTGTTACCAATATAATATACAAATATGTAAAATTATTAAACTCAAGTATCATTCTCGTTATTTATCAACGACAGCAAAAGATGTCTGTCATATTTCCTATGTCTTCCTGTACGTTTGAAGCAAAATTATTGTACAAATGTATGAACCAAGACCTCTCGTCCAATCCGCTGAGACAAAGACGCATTTATATGCAAGTGTCATGGATTTGAACCAATAGGGTGTCAGGGGGCGTGACCATTCCCTCAGCCGGTCTAATAGGTCTGTCTGCGTTTAGCTTACTCACAGTAGAATGGCGGCCGCTGCTTGCGGTACTCGCGGCTGTCCTAGGACTAATTCAGCCAAACCACACAAAGAACACCTGCGAAAAAGCCGGGATTCCCGTCGCAGACAAGCAGCACTGTTGTTTCTCACCAATATATCTTTGGACGGACGACCGGTTTATGACCTAAGCAATGGAATCGTTGGCCCCAGGGAAGCCGAGAGCCTGTGTGTGGATGTCGGCGCGGCGGCGGTGACGGATCCCCCTCTGGCGACACCTATCAGCTACGGAACCTTCACCCAAGTGTCATCCATCAGCGAGGGAGCAGCGACCCCTCTACTGAGGACTAACACTTACCCTGGTCCTCTGAGCCCTCCTCCAGCATTTATTCAAGGGAGCTGCGACGTTTTCACGGAGGATGGACGAACACATTCTTTGTCAGTTCAGGCACCCCCACTTTCACCGACCTGTGGACCGCTGAATCCGTTTTCAGGATCCAGTAAATCACCCAGCCAGTTCCCGGGCTCTAATCCTGTTCCTGATCCGCGCCAAAGGTGAGTTTTGTTTTTGTCATGCAGGTTGGCAAACAATGACACTCGTTATTCTCTGGCTGGCATTGTATGCACAAATTACACCATTCATAACAAATATGGAGTAAATGTGTGATGCAACCTTCATTTGTACAGGTGTCATCTGTCATTAACAATTGTGAATTTATATTTGTTTATGAAAGCTATGTTTATTCCCAAATCGTTTCACGGTGTTGTTTTTATGACATGTGGATAGAATGTTTATCTGGCCTGTTGTTTACCAGTGTTTACCTTCGATTATGACTTTTGAAGCAGTATTATAAACAGTACATATTACAATACGAGAAACAAAACAATAACAAATCTGTAAGAGGAATTACTGACTTCCGCCTTATTGTCTACAACTTTCAATTTCATCTTTGAAGAGAGGTATGGTTTTCTAGGCATGAGTCTGGCTGGAAATATTTCTGCAACATTTTTTTGAGACCTGTTAAGATGAATAGGTCGGGGTGGGACTCATAAAGACTCGGTTGCATTTTCTTTTGCAGTACTTTAAATGAAAAATGTTTGGAAAAATAAATCCAAAACCATAATGTGTATCTGTTCATTCGAGAATCGGACATTTCGTGTAATTAGATCTCAGATGTTTACTGTGATTCTCAATAGGAACCGTTCGGAAATCGGACTACTCGGGTCGCGCCATATGTTTTGTGATTCACTAAAATAATCGAATTATAAGAGTCATTCATTCATTCATGAATCTGGCTATTTTGGGCGAAATTAAAGGACGTAATCAAATTAAAAACCAAAGAAGTTGTGAAAAAGCGTGTACTGTCTGATTGAACAAAGTTATTAATTAATCATTAAGAGTAACAGAAATGTTTGACAGTTATATGCAGGTTAATGAGTGAGCTCTCCATCCTATTTGCCTTTAAAAGTAATTTGTAACTGTGACAACAGAGACGGTGATTAGGGAAACCCATAGAACAGATGGAAGGTTTGTATGATGATAAGATATCACGGCTGTCAGAGTAGATAATAAGGGGGCTGCTGAGTCAGTCAAAGAAGTATAGCCAAGGCCATCATCAACCAGTCATAACAAGCTTTAGCTGCATGTAAACCGAGCCTCATGATCTCACTACAGTACATGTGCACATAATTTCCTGTTTGCCTTTTTTTGTTTCTTGCCTTTCATCTCTCTCCTGTTCTGTTCCCCCTCACCCTCTCATCTTTTTATGTAAGGTCTGCTGATGCACTGATGCTGGACGGGCGACCTTTAAGCCTTTATCTATAGTCAAAGGCTAAAAGATTATGCTTTTGCTTCAATTTAATCCATCACAGTTTTTCTCGAAGTGTATACAAATTGAAGTCACATGTATTTATCTCTAAATTTTATTACATTCTTTCTTGTTGCAGGACACGTAACCTCTCTGGGTCTCCAGGGCCAAAGGTTTCCAAGAAGGTGCATTTCATCAAGAATATGAGACAGTATGACACTCGAGGGAGCAGGTGAGTTGGCAGGTGTGATATCGTTTGGGAAATATTTTCCCTGTGAGGAGGAGCTGTATTTGTTTTGTTATCTTTTTGAATAAATAATCTGTATATGCAAAATCAATTTAGACCAGGGGTCTTCATGCTTTTTCAAGCTAAGGAGCCTTAGAGCACAAATAAAACGGAGTTGCTTTTTGAGCCTGGCCAATAATACGTTACCATTGTAAAATTGTATATCAAATTAATACATTACATATTCACTTTAATAACTTCTAATGAAGGAGGACAATAAAACATTACATTTTAACTTCTTAACTTATAATTCTTTAAAATTTACTTATTAACTTTAGTTTTAAGTTAACTTAAATTTGTTGAATACCTTTTATTTTAATCTTATTTTATTTTTAGAAATTATTTCAAACAATAATTGTTCCTCTGTTGAAGACCTCTAATTTAGGCTGATCCTTTATTAGCACTTTCTATCAATTTTAGTTGTTGTTTTTTTGTTTGTTTGTTTGTTAATTTAAAAAACAAACAATCTTGTTTAATGCATTTATTTTATTTTATTTTTAATTTTCAGAAATAATTTTAAAATATAATTGGTCCTCTGTTAGGCTAGTCCTTTATTAGCACTTTCTTATAAATAACTTTTGTAGGATGGAGGCGCTCAGATAGTCCCATACTGGGCTCATGTCAGGTAAGGTGAATATAAAAAATAGATGCTGGTGAAGTGGATGCTGGACTGTTTCCTCAGGCAATAAAGTTCTTTGTTATATAACTGCAGTGTGCTCTCATGCTAAGTGAAACAGTGCAGCTTCAGACAGACTCTGTGATTCCTTAGTTAACTTAATAGCTGGCATAAGTACTCACTGAGATAATGGGGGATAGATATGTCTGCCTACACGAGGAACAACTGGGCTGAATTAAATTAATCTTGAATGGAACCTTACATAGAAATGGCATTTTCTGAAAGTAGAACTGCACCTTGGCAAGAACCATTAAAATGTAATGAAATTCAGTTACGTAAGATAAAAGCTTCCAAAAGTGTTTCCTTTTTTTCTATCTCCAACTTACTTAACTCTTCTGGTAAAACGTGCCGTAAACCCAGTTGGCTCTTTTGACTTTTTTTTTTGCATTATAACATGATTTATATACAACCTTATTTGGTGATGAATTTTATACAGATTGAGGAAGAAAAAAAGACCAAACAGTGCAGATTCCCCTTTCAAAAAAAGAAAAGAAGTGTTATTTTAATATGATCTTGTATTTTACGCAGAATTATACACCCCTTTTTTTTTTTTTTACCCGACATGCATTACATCATCAACCATGAAATCATGCCTTCACTTACATTCACCCCCAGCCTCATGACATCAGCAGTGATGTAATATAGACCCTTTGACCTCATTGAGCACATCCTGTGTCACAAGCTGCTGACCTGATAATTGTGATGTTGTTCAGCCCCCTGGGAAATGTGACGGGGTTTGTTGAAATTAGATTTGGTCCTGTTGACCAATCTGCTACGACATAGAAAGCTACATGCTGCTTTAATTTAATAATGAAGAATGGATTGACTTTTTTTTTGGCTCATTTTGTCACCAATGTCATTCCAGGGCTATAAGATCTCCCATTTGCTTTGTGCTGCAACTTGTGACCCATATGCACTTGTTGTGGTGTAAACATGGCTAGTGTAATGATGTTCTGTGTGCACTTGACATCTGTGTCCTGCAGGGTTGTGCTGATCTGTGCCAAGAGATCCCTGTGTGCTGCTTTCTCTGTATTGCCTTATGGAGAGAGTTATCACATCAGGTACAAAGCCACCACAGTCAGCCAAACACTCATTTCATATCATGCAAACCCATACATGAGGGACGGACAAATCAGCTGTTCTTTTCTTTCTTCTTTTTTTTTTTTGAAATTTGATGAAATATGATGTTCCAAATTAAATTAGCCTATTAATTTGTAATGGAAGAAAATATCTTGAGGGATTTTCACAAAGCCGGATGGTCAGTGTGAAAATTGCACTGATGTTTTCAAATAAATTATTTTCATGTACACTACTGTTAAAAAATGTGAGGTCAGTAAGATATTATTTAAAGAAATTAACACTTTTATTCAGCAAGGATGCATTCAATTGATCAAAAGTTACCGTAAAGAAGACGTTAAATTTTTTTTCAAAAGTTGAAAAGTTTCAAATTCATGTTGTTCTTTTTAACTTTCTATTCACCAAAGAATCCTGAAAACAAAAACAAAGCCAGGTTTCTGCAAAAATATTTACAACTGTTTTCAACATAATAAAAAAACATTTTTTTGAGAACCAAATCAGCATATTAGAATGATTTCTGAAGGGTCATGTGACACTGAAGACTGGAGAAATGGCTGCTGGAAATTCAGCTTTGCCATCACAGGAATAAATTGCATTTCAAAATATATTGAAACAGAAAACAGTTCTTTGTAGTGATATTTCTCAATATTACTGCTTTTACTGTATTTTTGATCAAATAAATACAGCCTTGGTGAGTAAAAGACTTCATTCAACATTAAATTCTTACCGACCCCAAACTTTTAAATTTGTCATATTTTATGATCTTCAGTTTACCTCACATGGTTTCATATCATGTGGGATCAAATTTTCCTTGATCTTTTAAAAAGGGATTTTGATGTAGTATGCAAATATGCTGTAATTTGCAAAACTCAAAACATCCTCCCCAGTCCAAAAAGAGCATTTTATTAAAGCTTTATTACATTTTCTGAATTGGATACATAGGATAAAAGTAACCCAACAGAAAATCAGCTGCATGAGTCTTAGAGGAGCAAAGCACTCTTTCACATTTGAAAAAAGTTTTGAATTTTTCTGCTGTGTTTCCTAATGGCACAGCAGAAAAAAAGAATAATTAAAAGGGACTGTAAAATTTACATTTTTACATTTGAAAAACCTCAACGTTTTAAGTGGACATCTGGGAAAATAATTAAATAATATAAATATATGATATGGCTCCATTAATGTAAGATTTAGATGTACATACATACAGTAAATAACATGCATAATGTGTCATCCAGCTTTGTGCAGAACTCCAAGTGAGTGATTAGATTTTGGTTTTGGCAGTCCAGCGATCACAGTGATTTGTCCACCTGTCATACATCACATCATTCACAGAAATATGATTTATTTCATTGTTTTATTTAGTCAGTGTGCTTTATCACTTCTTAAAGATGTGCTGCTGTATCATTTTAAGCTTTAATATAATGATGTACTGTATTTACAAATAGACCAGCTTATAAACAGTGAACTGCAGCCTGGTGCTAGTATATTAACAGACTCTGTTGGTGTCTTTTGCACCAGACAAACAGCAATAAGACAGAGGATTCTTTATCTCAATATCTGAATAAAAGAGATTATTTCAGTACAGGGAAGTGTTATTCAATTCTGATTATTTATCTACCCTCTGCAGTGACTCTAAACTAGAAGCCCAGAGACAGAGACACTCTTCTGGTGGGGGAGTTGATATGGTCCCTGGACTGGAGGGAGTGGAGGTGGACTTTGGAAAGGTATTCCTCTAAGAAGATTGAGCAAAGACGTGATTTATGTGCCTTAGAAACCTTATTGATTGTTTATTTGGTGTAGTATTGCTGTCTGTTTTAAAGCATCATTGTGCAAGGTGCAGTACCGGGTCACTGGGTGTGTGTTTTACGCAATGCATATGTTTGTGTTTATACTGATAGCCCTGGAATGTTTTGCGTTGCAGACAGTATCATATGCCCGTTTTCTGCTTCCAACTAATGCCTTGGTCAGGCAGAAGAGCAGCGGCCCACCTGACATCAGTACAGCTCAGATGCCAGTGTCTCGCAACCGTATTAACGGGCAGAAGAACTTCACCCCTTCTAGAATCAACAGCGCAGCTGGACAAGATACTTGTGTGTTACATGGTCAGATAATTATTTAAATGTGATTATAATTTAAAACAACTGTTTTCTATTTTAATATATTTTAAAATGTAATTTATTCCTGTGATGGCAAAGCTGAATTTTCAGCAATCATTACTCAGTCTTCAGTGTCACATGATCCTTCAGAAATCACTCTAATATGCTGATTTGCTGCCCAAGAAACATTTCTTATTATCATCAATGTTGAAAACAGTTGTGTTGCTTAATATTTTTGTGGAAACTGCATTTTCTTTCAGAATTATTTGATGAATGGAAAGTTCAATAGCACAGCATTTATTTGAAATAGACATAGTTTGTTACATTATGAATGGCTTAACTCACTTTTGATAAATATAATGCATCCTTGCTGAGCAAACATATTAATTTCTTTAAAAAACAGAAAAACAAACGTGTTTAATGTTGTAACTCTTGGTAGGTGTGGATGAGCTATCAGACTATGACCCCAACTTACTCAGTGACCCCCAGTGGCCTTGTGGGAAGCACAAGCGAGTCTTAATTTTCGCATCTTATGTGGTAAGCTCCTTGATTGAACAGTTTGAACCAACACCATTTCAATAATCTCTTCTAACATGATGCCAATGAAAAGGCTTTGCAAGGACATCTGAGTTGCACTACAGCATGATAGTGATTCATAATCCTTGAACCCAGCTTATGACCTATATCAGATCACATCAGCATGTCATGTGATTACCCTAAGGGTTACCCATAAAGGCATGAAGCATGATATCTTATGTATCTCAGCTGACTAGGCTCTAGCTGTAAAAGTTGAATATTCACAGTCACCATTGTGTTTTAGCAGCCATAAAAAAACATAATTTTTTTTACGACACCTATAATATGACTCTCCTTGTCCCCTCCAGACTACAGTTATTGAGTATGTGAAACCGTCTGACTTGAAGAAAGACATGAATGAGACATTCAAGGAGAAGTTTCCTCACATAAAGCTGACACTCAGCAAAATCAGAAGGTAAAGTTTTTATGTAAACTAAAATGGTTAAATACCTAATTTGTTTTGCTTTAGGACCATGTCTGTTAGGAAATTTAATTGTGCATGTTTATTTCTTATATTTCTATGTGTAGACTTATCATCATTTTTAAAAACAAATCTTGCAAATCTCAAAAAGAATATGTATTTTTCATACTGTACTTTATAATGTTGAGATGCCTAAATTTGCTTTAAGCCTATTAATTTTATTTCCAATGTTTTGTTTTTACACAAAATTATATTGAATTGAATATTAATATTTTTCAGTTATCGGCTACAGTTAAAAAATTATCGACTTATTGTATCAGCCAGAAATTTATTGAGTGCATATCTAGTTTAATAGAAAATATGTTAACACAGGAAAGAAATGGTGCCCATGAAGCTATTTTTATGGGGTCTTTTAGCACATAGCACTATCACAATCACATTTTAGATTTGGCTGAATGAATTAACATACAACATGGGCATCTTGTTAATTGGTCCTAATTAAGTTCACAAACTACTACTTCTCCTCTATTTAATGTCCACCACAGTTTGAAAAGGGAGATGCGCACGGTGAGCGAAGAGTGTGGCCTACAGCCGGTTACCATAGCAATGGCTTATGTTTACTTTGAGAAGCTGGTTCTGCAAGGGAGGTTGAACAAGCACAACCGAAAGCTGGTGTCTGCTGCTTGCGTTTTATTAGCTGCCAAGATCAGTAGCGACCTCAAGAAACAAGAGGTCAAGCAGCTGATCGATGTAAGTGTCTTACTGCTTTGGATGTTCATTTAATTCAGAGACTTAACCATTCTTTATAGGTATATGTGACCCTGGAGCACAAAACCAGTCTTAAGTCGCTTGGGTATATTTTTAGCAATAGCCAAAAATACATTGTATGGGTCAAAATTATCGATTTTTCTTTTATACCAAATATCATTAGGATATTAAGTAAAGATCATGTTCCATGAAGATATTTTGTAAATTTCCTACCGTAAATATATCAAAACTTAATTTTTTATTAGTATTATGTATTGCTAAGAACTTCATTTGGACAACTTTAAAGGTGATTTTCTCAGTATTTAGATTTTTTTTTTGCACCCTCAGATTCCAGATTTTCAAATAGTTGTATCTTGGCCAAATATTGTCCTATCCTAACAAACCATACATCAATGGAAAGCTTATTTATTCAGATGATGTATAAATCTCAATTTAAAAAAATTTACCCTTATGACTGGTTTTGTGGTCCAGGGTCACATATGCTTCATGTTTTCTTGGTCATATTATTTTTTAATATGATTTATGTACTGACTTTCCCTCTCTCTTTCACCCAACCCATTTCTTCTCTTTTTTGATCTGCCTGATCCTGAACAGAGGTTGGAGGAGCGTTTTCGAATAAATAGCAAGGAGTTGATTTCCCTGGAGTTCACGGTTCTGGTTGCTTTGGAGATGGCACTCTACCTCCCAGACAGCAAGGTCATGCCTCACTATCGCAGACTTGTGCAGCAGGGCTGAAATGGAGAGGGCCCTTAAAGGGATAGTTCACCCAAAAAATGAAAACTCTGTCATAATTTACTCGCCCTGATATTGTTCAGAACCTGAATGTCTTTCTTTCTTTCTTTCTTTTTTTTTTTTGCAGAACACAAAAGAAAATATTTGTAATAATGTTGATAACCAAACCGTTTTGGTTCCCATTGGTTTCCATTCTTGAAATATATTTAACTTGGGTTTCACTGAACAAAGTAAGTCATACAGGTTTGGAACAACATGAGGTTGAGAAAATGATGACAGAATTTTCATTTTGGGGTGAACTATCCCTTTAAGAGCTGCCTGTAGACCATAGAGATGACGCTCTTGTGTTATGGCAGTTCGGGAAGGTTATTTTTATTATTTATTGATTAAATAGATAAATGACATTTTCTCAGCACTCCATCTTCACTTGTTTATGTCCTTCATGGAACTGATTTTATAAATCAAACACATTTATGGAGAGGCTTACTTTAAAGGAACACTGCACTATTTTTGAAAATAGGCTAATTTTCCAGCTCCCCTAGAGTTAAACAGTTGAGTTTTACCGTTTTCGAATCCATTCAGCCGATCTCCGGGTCTGGCGGTAGCACTTTTAGCTGTAGCTTAGCATAGATCATTGAATCTGATTAGACCGTTAGCATCTCGCTCAAAAATGACCAAAGAGTTTCTATATTTTTCCTATTTAAAACTTGACTCTTCTGTAGTTACATCGTGTACTAAGACCGACGGAAAATGAAAAGTTGCGATTTTCTAGGCTGATATGGCTAGGAACTATAATCTCATTCCGGCGTAATAATCAAGGAACTTTGCTGCCGTACTATGGGTGCTGCAGGCGCAATGATATTACGCAGCGCCTGAAAATAGTCCCCAGCACGCTCCCTGTGCAAGCAGGTGGTCACGTTGGTTATGTTGACGGAAGTTAGCCTATTTTCAGGCACTG
>NW_015547302.1:211531-224563 GCF_001515605.1 Sinocyclocheilus anshuiensis
GGAATGAGAGTATAGTTCCTAGCCATATCGGCCTAGAAAATCGCAACTTTTCATTTTCCGTTGGTCTTAGTACACGATGTAACTACAGAAGAGTCGAGTTTTAAATAGGAAAAATATCGAAACTCTTTGGTCATTTTTTTAGCGAGATGCTAACGGTCTAATCAGATTCAATTATCTATGCTAAGCTACAGCTAAAAGTGCTACCGCCAGACCAGGAGATCGGCTGAATGGATTCGAAAATGGTAAAACTCAACTGTTTAACTCTAGGGGAGTTGGAAAATGAGTCTATTTTCAAAAATAGTGGAGTGTTCCTTTAAGCACTGATCATTTTTATCCATTTATTTCTTTTTATTTTTTAATACCACAGATGCTTATTAACCACCATAGATCAAAGCTTTTTCTAACTTTATTTATGCAATATTTTATGGACATTAATTTTATTAGAATTCATAATTTATGAATACTGAATATATTTTTAATGTCTTTTCACATAGGTGGTTTTTTTTTCTTCTTCCCTTTTTGATGAGTTTTCGGGTATGTGTGGCATTCCGATGCGTATCCAGCCAGGCACTCTATGTTAGAGATGACATTTAACGGGCACATTGTGCTTTTATCTCTCTCTCTTTTTTTTTGTCATCTAACATTTACCAGCTTGGCTGTGGTTTAACAGTGATGTAATGTTCTTTTAGACACACCGCAATGAATTTTAGGTAGTGTTGAATGTAAAGAAGTATTTTGAATATGTGAATGCCATTTTAAACAGTTAATCAAATGTTTAGAGAAACTGAACTGTTTACCACTTGTCTTTTCTTATTGATGCAAGTGTTTTTGAATGTCTTGACAGAAGTCTTAGGTTATGGTTTTTTCAGTATCAATGCACAGCTGTGACAATTACAGTGATGAAATTTTAAATTTTTTTGCATCCTACTGTGTCCTATTTATCTTATGTGCAACATTGATTGAGCACGATTCAAACAGTACAGTAGGTTTTACAAATAACTCCACATCTGTATATTAAACTGTTGTGTATTTGGTCACAGAGGAAATGCCACCTCCTTTGACTGAGTGAGTCTGTTTTGTGTTGTGCAGTGTTGAATATGACCTAACCTTTCTGAGTCTTCTTGGTTAGTGTTCATACAATATCGTCTTATCTTTTATCTCTGATATTCTTCTTTGGAAATGTTTATACACCATAGGAGTGGCCTATGTTTACTTTCAGAACCTGGACAGTATCACAGTGTGCAGCATTACCAGAAATATGCAACATTGTTTTTACATCTGAATTTTGGAATTTTTTTTTTTTTTTTGACTGAGAAACAGAAGCACGTAGCCACCATCTAGTGGTGGTCTTTTTAACATGATGGCTCTGTATGGTGCATTTGCTTCTTTCCCTCAGGGATTCAGACTGGTCAAAATTCACATTTCTGAGACAAATGATCAACTATGAGAGGGTATTTGAATTGGAGAGAAGTGTGGGTAATCATACATCACTATTCCTTCAAAGTGTAAATCTTTACTCGGCGTTGAAGAATGAAGTGCCTTTTCTATTACATTTGTCAGTATGGTTGTGCTGCCATACCGTTTTTCACACATCTTGCCTCTTTAATCTTTTTGATACGGCGTAATCACACACCTCGACACGTTATGAATGTGACTATAGATCCGGTTGGAAAAGCGTGTGACATGTTGATTGAAATCTCACTGTATGTGAACACATTCACTCCTGTGATACTGTCGTGGAAGCTTCGAGGATGTGGAAGGGTACAAGCACTGTAAGGGAATCCTGTGACCTTCTGCATGAGAATACTGTGTTTTTTGTGAGTGTGTTTATGAATTTCTTCCAAAAGATTTATTTTTCAAAACTGTCTATTTTAGCAGTATGTCATAGAATGATGTGAAGATAGTTTGCACTGCTTGATTAAATGCCAACAGGGTTAACACTGAACCGGAAACCACAGTATGTTGGTGTTTATTGGGCGGTGTGAGCATGGCTTTAGTTTGGACAGAACTGTTCACAGGGTCCTATCTGTTGCGCTGTGTAGATGCTGTTTTTGTCATTTTTTTCTATTTGCATTTATAAAGATGTCTTTAATTGTTTCACTCGTCTGTGAAGTTTTTGTCAATTTATACACGCCAAAAAAATATTTACCTGTTGATGCAAGTTTCTTTATTTGGAAAAGGGTTTTAATAACAGTAAAATACTTGATTAAAAGAGAAATGATACATTTCTATTGTTCAGACACAGGTTAGTCCCACCCCAATGCCATTAGTAAAGCAAGAAGTAGCTATGTGAGGCTGCTCAAACAGAAATGTTGAAAGCACCACACTGCACATTAAACTTGGCATATTCACTCTAATTCACCCTATCTATTTTGTACATATTTTTGATGTACATCACAATACGGAAAAAAACTTCTGTCGCTACTTCTGTTACAATGCGACTGAGACAGGATTAGTTGTTTAAAGGGATAGCTCACCCCAAAATTCTGTTATCATTTACTCACCCACCCTCATGTCATTCCAAACCCATAAGACTTTGGTTAATCTCTGAAACAGAAGTCCAGGTGAATGAATGAAGTAAAACATCTGAAAAAGTTGTAAAACTAATGCTTATGAATCAAGCAGTTTAATCCAGTCTTGTGAAGAGATATTGCTTTGTCTAGACTTTTGGGTACCTGGATTTTCAACTGAGGGACAGAAACCTCTCAGGTTTCATTAAAAATATCTCAATTTGTGTTTTGAAGATAAACCAAAATCTTATGGGTTCAGAACGACTCAAGGGTGAGTAAACGACAGAATTTTCATTTTTGAGTGCGCTGTCCCTTTAACATAAAAATACACAGATCACCCTTAACATCACATTTAGCTTGACAACATGATGCTTTGGAAGCTCTACAGTAAGAAATGTTCAACTGATGAAGGCAGCTCATGTAGAGAGTTGCCTAATCCAAACTCATGTCCTCATCATCTTTCTTGTCTCCTCCTTCGTTCGACTTCCCTTGACCTTCCATGGCCTTGGCAAATGCTTCCACATCTACAAAAAATTTAGAAAAACTTCAGCCATTCTATCCATTATAAGTATGACCTTTTCTTTCCTGAAGTCTCAGTTTTTTTATTACGCGATTTATGTAAATCTAACCAAAAACAATTGTCTAGATAGATACATTAGATTAGATCCAATTTTGCCCTTGTAAGGTCATTCTGTATAAACTACAGACTTAACAGAAGGATGTCGGGGAGAGAGGAATGTGCATATAAATGCATGTGAAAGTATAAACAAGGGTGTTTAGAAAGTGTTTCAGCTGGAATTAACCAGATTAGTTTGTGTACATTTGAAATGTACTGACCTCCTTTATTGGCTGCCTCTACAGCTTCAGTGGGTAATCCAAACTGATTCATCAAAGGCCCCAACTGCCCCGATGCTAGCGCACTGCTGAACATACTCATAGCCTACACAACCCAGAAAGAGTGCTGATGAATATTAGAAGATTTATTCTAAAAAATAATCATGTCCAAGAGCAGATATGCTAACAAACTTGTTCTTGAAATTAGTTTACTAAGTGTAGACAATTGGCACTGTACTAAAATTTCATCAATCAAAAATATTCAATCTAAATAGTAAAAAAAAAAAAAAAGGTTTTGGCCAAAATCATTGACTGAAACCATGACATTTAATTAGCACTTCTCTGACTTCTACGCACTTCTTCTGCGTTTTGACTCTGTCAGTGTCTATTTCATACACAAAATGTGGACTAGCTACAGGTATAAACATGTCAGCAGTGAGGACGCACTTCACCTGATCAAAAATGATGCTAGAGTAGCATTATGTAAATTGTTTTTGGATGACATATCAAAATGTGACTCATTGCTGAAGAATTTTAAACAGGTTCTCAGGAGATAAACAGGTTTATCACCTGAGAACAGGACACCCTGAACAACATAAACAGTTCAATTACCCAGTTAAGTAAATTTAATAACCTTTTATTTAACTTTATTTTCGTGTTTGATTTCCGACTAAATGAAAACTTTGGGTGTTTCAATAAAAAAAAATCAATTTCTATACATCACTATATGCAATAGTCAAACCTGCTGAAACTGTGGCGAGGTGAGAGTGTTTTGAAGTTCTTCTGTGCTTTGAGGGAGGGATTCTCCAGATGGGAGGTATGGCAGGAGCCTCTGCTGCACTTCTGCATTAGTGAGAATAGGGGCCATGACCTCAGGGGTCAAAACACTGGCAAGGTCCACTGAACAAAGACAGTTGACATGTCAGCATGTAATCCTAGATTTTACTTACAGTGGTTTTATAGAACTAACATCATGATCTCACCTGGTCCTGCTGTAGGCACATTCATTGTTGCTAAGATGCTCTGCAGGTCACTCAGTTGGATGGGCTGAGATGGGCTGGTGGCTCCGGCAGAGAGAGCAGGGCCTGCAGGTGTGCTGGGAGCGGCTGCGGGTGAGGCTGCGACTGTTGCAGATGGGGTCATGGGTGTGGTTGGAACTTGGGAGGAGCCGAGCCGTGTGGGGGCCGAGGTGGATGATGGAGTGACGGCAGTGGACTGACTTCGCGAGCTAAAGATGAAAGAAGAATATTTCAATTGTCACTGCATTTAGTACAACCAGCCACATCCAAGCTTCTACCGGGTGTTACCTGGAAGATGAGCTGCTAGTAGCTGGAACTCCACTTCCCAGCAGGCTGGCTAGACCTGGTCCTGCCAGAGCCCCCAGACCACCTGCAGACCAAATAAAAATGAATTATGTTACACTGATAACCTTGTAAAAATGCTATGCATGTTCGTCTGTGTTCATGTACTTTATATACGGAACTTATTTATTTTAGATGCAATTTGATCATCAGAAGATACAAGGGGTCAAGATTTTGCTAGTTAGGATGGGCCAGTTAGCCTCTGTTGGTAGACAGAATAGCAGCAAATGCATTTTTGGTATAGCTGACATCCATTCAAAGTATTTGTGTATTCTGATGACAAAAATGTATTGGAGTCAACAGTGATGGACAGCGCTCTGACACATGGCATGCGCTTCTTTCTCACACATTGCTTCCTGTTAAGTCTCCTCTGTCCTATACAAAAAAGGCAAAAATGCAACAACAAAAAAAAAAGACAAAAAAACAGTCAAATGGCAGTCTTAATTTAGTATTATTTATATAGTATTTATTATCATTATAGTATTAATAGTATTTATTTATTAATGTTTTGAATGAGCTTTTATTTATTTTCAGTTTTCAATTTTAATTTTAGTTTAAAGTGCCCCTATCTTATCAATAATACATCCTATTATAATAATGATAGTGCTCCACTCTGTTCTAAAAATAAAGAATCAGAAGGGATAAAGTTGATTTACACTTATGTTAGCGAACCGGACCCACAGCTTGGTATTAAAGACCTAAACAATAATGTCATATGCATTAGCCGAACACAGACATAGAGTACTGCTAAAGCACTGCAGTTTGTAAACCAATGTATTGCTCCATATAGACATTCTATATTAATCAACCCATTTCTAGACAATAGCGGGCCCACAGCTGATTAGCAGAACTATAACGTGAGTTAGTCAGAGAGACCAACAGCTGCACTGACTGTATTCACAACACAACACACAAAACTACATATTTTGCACGCTGGACAGAACATTACAGCAACAATTATTAATCATACTTAATCATACTTACAGGTTGTGATTCGGAGGAGCAAGCTGTCCAAACAAACTGGGCACTGACTCATCTTTTAAGGACAACCGGTTTACGAATCCCGTAATGAACTCGCAGAGATTGGGGAAGCAGTCGTCAGTGAAATGACGGGAACACAGCAAAACATTGGGATTATACTGTTGTGGTATTGCAGTAAAGATTAATTTTAACCACTAATTCTTCACAGCCTCATCCTTTGGAAGTGAAAATAAACCGAAATCATTTACACAGCGCAGAGCACAGCGTCTTCTCGACATTACTTTATCCACACGAACAAGCTACAGCGTTTGAGGTTTGTTTTTCGCGGGATGTCCACACAGAACGTAGGCGGGCATTATGCAAATGTATTAACTTGTGACATATGAACTTTGCGGAAATAGGACTCAAATTTAAAATGACTAATTTCAGCGGTTCAGAGTCAACTCTTTTGAGAGACAATAAACGTATTTATGATGCACTTACTACTTTGCAGATTTTTACATTCACATCAAGCTACATTACACACTGCATGAAAAGTAATTTTCAAAAATCCATAACAGGGGCACTTTAAGTTTTAATTATATTGTGTGTTTTTGTTATTTTATTATTTTTGTCTGTTTTTAAAATATTTCTATTTATCTTTCATTTATTTTTATTTCAGATTTTAGTAATTTTAATACTTCAACAAACTTATTTCAGTTAGTTGCCAAGGCAACATTTTTGCATTCATTTGTTTAATATCTAATATTTCTAGTAATATCTAATATTTATGTTTTTATTTTATTTTTATTTCAGCTTTATTTTAATTACCAAACACAATTTTAATAGCTTAATAATAGCTTTTGTTTACAATAACAACACTGTCATAGAGAGATCAGAAAATAAAGCAGCATAATAACTCACCTAGTCCTCCGAGTCCAGTTGGTCCTATGAGTTGCATCAGTTGGTTGTGACTCATATTACCAAGAAGACTCTGAAGGCCACCTTCACCTGGGGAATAATGTTAAAGTATCCGTGGTGAGACTCTTAAGAAAACAATTGCAAGACCTAATTTTCAACACAATAAATTATTTTCCTTTCCAACATTCAAGCCTACCACTATGATCATTATTAAGGAAGGAATGAAAAACTCAAAGTGTGTGTGTGTGTGCCAAGTGTATTATAACAGAAAAAATATACACTTCAGCTTTAAGATGAGTGTTTAGGAAGGGTATCAGTGCATTGGACAAAAATACTTTAGAAATACCTCCAAGAGCAGACAGTTCATGGCTGCTGCTGCCTCCACTCCCCAGAGTACCAGGTATTGGTGGGTTGTTGAGGTATTCATTCACTTTCCTGCAGTACTCCTCATCTTTATCTGTCTTAGGCTCCTGAAAGGTCAAATAGGGATGATCGCAGAAGATGTATTTCAGTTAATATTTACAATACATTTTTAAAGGGCAATATCAGATGCCAGAAGGCTCTCAGCCTGGCCTACCTGCAACCAAAAGAAGAGTCTTTTGGAGCCAGCTTTAAATTTAAGCACAAAAACACGGCCCGTGGTGCACTGATTGACCTTCTTGAACTCACAGTCATCAGGGAAAATGATCAGGTCCTTGTAAAAGGAACAAAGAAAATTTAAATATTTTTAGGATCAGCATTACAAAGGAATTTGGAATATTCAAAGCTGTTTATATGAGCGTGTACTAACATCCTCCACATTCCCCGTGGATCTGTCCTTCCAGCAGAAGTGGATGAGCGAATCGTCTGTCTGCTGAATGTACAAAAGTCCTTTGCGCTTATCCGGGGTCACGGTGCTGCCCTTCAGGGTCATTTTTCCTGCACGGAACTCCACCAAGTATTTGCTTAATGAGCCCCGGGATCCGGACACCAAGCTAGGGAACAAAGCTCCCGACGACATCTGTCGCAACAAAGAAAGTAAAGTTAATTTTGTCCCAGGGAGGGAAATTACAATTTTTGAGCAGCTATATAATGTATAGAAGTAAAAAATATATATATTTAAAATATATTAAATTATAATACTGTACTTTTTTTCATTATTTGGCTATTTGTGCTGCATAAACAAAACTATAACAAATGTAAACTATAAAACAGTAGTTTCACAATTTCTCGTAAGGGATCAATTCTGTTTATATAGCTACTAACATCCCTCACATTTCAAGTGGAGTATATATAGGCCTGTATAGTTATTATTTACTACGTCTTCATAGAATGTAGAATAACTACAATTACTGTTATTCAGGTAAATTACCAATAATAATATATTACGAAATCTTTCAGTCTAATAATCATTCAAGTGTTTGTTTTTTTAGTAACGGCTAATACACACAAATCCCGATAAATCATGGAGAGAAACTGATAACAATTAACCAAATACTTTAGTCACAATCAGGGTTTGAAATTAACACCCGCCAAATGCGGGTAAAAATCAGCTGTGGCGGGTAACGCTGTCAAATCTCTAGCCAATTTGGCGGCCGGGTTACTTTTCGTAAATTATGTTCACTCATTAATTTCTTGGGGAAGTTCATGCAGGCCAAATCTGCGCAGGTTTAGCGCAAATACTGAACTCGTGAGACATCATGACATTATCGAGTATATTGCAAAAGCTAAACAAAACACACCTACAGAGGCAAGCATACGCGACGAGATGAAAGTCTGGTTAGACCAACACAGGATTTAGTGCGCGTGCGCATTTAGAGTGGTTCTTTCACTGCATGATTCAGTCTATTAATATGCATTAAGAATGATCACATAATTCAAGATAAGGAGGCAGAAAATGTATATATTTATATCAATTCATATAGTTAATCAATATCACACGAAGAGTGACGTTTTTTCTTAAAAAATCAGCATGGTTACAAATGTGATATTTATTTTATACAACAGTTCAATAAACAATAAGTTAATATCAAGAGACTTACGTTTTAGACACCATATTGGCTGTTTTTGCATGCAACTTCTGTAAAGATTAATTTTATTGATACTGATTTAATTTGTTTAGTAACAGCCTAAATGTATTATTATTATAATTGACTGATTAAATGTAAGAATTTGACTCAAAAGATGATGTACACTTTTAGAAAAAAAATGGCTTTATAAAGGTAAGAATGCCCATAAAAGTTAAAAATCAATTTAAACTTATTGGAAAAGATTAATTTCTATCACTGCTGTGAACTGACCACACAGAATATGAAGAATATCAAAAACTTTAGGAGTCAGCTGTCCACGGTAGGACGTCCCTAAGATATCAGCACAATAACACACTCAGCAAAATATCGTCTAATTATCTTTATCGATAAAATCACAGAAAATATTGAGATATTATTTTTTGTCAATATCGCACACCCCTAGTACTGACAAAATGATTTGCAACGGTCGCTTTGTCACGCCCAGTGTAGACGGCCTCAAACTGTTCGTGTATTTCTGTCTTTTTTTTGGCTAGTAGCAGTTATGAATGGCCGGTAACTTAAAAATTTAGAAGCCAAATCGGCTGGTGAGTGAAAAGGTTAATTTCAATCCCTGGTCACAATACTGTCAAGCACAAATGATTAGCATCCTTATCTTAGAGCATCACTGTCCGAGATGCATCAGTCTGTTGCCTATTTCAATGCAGTAAATGTACAGGAAAGTGATAATATACGACCATATATCACATTATCATTAAAGTGAAGTGAGAATAAAATTAGTTAGTTACTAATCTATGATTATATGAGCAACTGATCCGCAGCTAAACCCGAAGCTAACACTACGAGTACTTAGGAAACCATTTAAAACAAAAAAGGTCCATGCTTTAAAACACTGGCTTCTACATTACACATCTATAAATGCAGTACTGACGAATGTGTGTGGTGATTGTGGTATATGACAAACATAAAACTTACATTTCTCTCTCTTTCTAGTCAAATTCTAAGAATTCTTTCACTTTTCTGATGTCGAGTCGACCAACCTCTAGTCCCCTACTTGCAGAAGGGGCGGGGCTTACGTTCGATTGGTGGAGGCTTCTTCATCCTTTGCTCTGATTGGTGATTGCACATGTCGATATGCCCACACAAATAACGCTGTTATGAGAATTGTCAAAGACAGACTGGAGTGATAAGTGTAACCTTTTAGAGGTGTTAAATTACATTTTCACCACTGTTAAAACATTTTAGATCGAATTACTTGCACTTTGCTGGGCAAATATGTTACTTGTCTAGCTTGTTCTGTCTTGCATGAACAATTCAATAATTCAGTGCTGAATCATTGTTCCCTTAGGTTTCAAACAAGTCTTGTTTTTTTGTAGTTATGACTACTGAACTGAGAAGAAATCCATAGCAGCTATTATCCAATTGTTTGTCACCTTCTTTACTTTTATATGCCTTTGTATTTAGTGTAAAGACAACCCGTCCACGTAACAGTCTAAATGAATGTCCTTTGATCACTATTTGTCTGACCTTGGAGCAATATAGCCCTTTAAAAAGGTTTATTTCTTGAGCATTAGCAATTCTTTGTCAAATAAATGATGAAATCATCTTATAATTCTACTCCTAAACCAGAACCAGCTTGGTCAATAAAGACATAGAAAGCATTTTTTTTTTTTTTTCTGTTATGAGTTTAATTAGATCCTCTTTATCCATGACATTGACTTTGATAAAGATCAGTTCACATTTTAGGTCAAATTAATGCAAAAAAACAGGTAATATTTCACAAACGTTCCCACCATCAAACATATGCCTGAAGCTGAAGCTTCTCCCAAATGTTTTGTCAGAAATCTCGAACTGATGCTTGTCAATTCCCTTCAGACACAAAAGAGCAAACTGAAGTTTCTTAGTGAGGTCTCACATATATCATTAATATGGCAAGTTTACAAATTAGCAGATTCATAAGACAGTTTAAATGCATTTCACGTGATCTATACAAATATAGTATAAAGTCACAATACTTCATGTACAATTATGTAAAGCCGTCATAGCACCACAGCGGTATAATTTGGGCTTCTATCTGTGAAATAGTGAGTTTCACAACAGAAACAATTAATCCTTAGTGTCACGACCAATATCAACAGCTTAATAATAACACAGACAGAATGACTTGAAAATTCTGTGTATGATTGCTTTACATAGTTGCAATCAATGTGACCAGGTTTACTTGTATATTAACTTGATGTGATTGCTACAGGAATAGCTGATAAGCACAGCTGACAGCACAAAATCATGAGACAATTGGGGATAAGTCCTTTTTTAATGTCTCATGATTTCAAGGGCTTTAAAAGACATTACGTTAGCAGCTGGTGGAATAATATACTGATATTTCTAACTGCTAGTAAGCATTGATAGTGAGATTAAATAATTTATGTTTAGACATGCCACAATATAGTGTATACAATACAGAGGGAAATAAATTGTAGTTAATTATTTGCTATGGCCCGAAGCTTGGCTTTTGGAACTGTACGCACTACATGAAACATATTAAAGACAAATATTCTTGTGCTACACAACAGATGATGAACTCCCATTAAGTGTGAATGATAAACATTTCTAATAATTAGATAACAGTGTTATTAATCACTGCAGTTACATACACCTGTGTCTCCACCTAACCAATTTTAGGTTGTGCAAAACAGCCAGTAATACTGTGTAAAACCATCAGCAAAAGTACTAGCATGCTTGACACCTTTGCACTAATGCCAACCAAAGTATTTTACATAAACAGTGGAGCTTATTGACACATTAAATTGTACAATTCATAGACAGACATTCCCATCAATGTTTGCATAGCTTCTGAAATTTGTGTGTTAAAATCACAGTATTGTTTAAAGTTTCAAAATAAAAGACAGTGGTGTCTTTCATGATCCTCTGAGGTCATCTCGTCTATGATTTGTATGTCTGGAAAAAAAATTAGTCCTTGCAGAATGAAATTTGCTGTATGGCAAAAAGCATGTGAACAATGAAGCACATTCTGAGCATTTTTGGTACACGTGAATATATGTGGGCTAAGGTGAAGCACCTTGACATTCGTGAGCCATTAAGTGCTGAAATAAAAAGAAAGATTAGCACCCACCTCCATTTAATTTGTATCACTCAACATTGCACTCCTGACGAGTTATATGGCTTTAATTTCTACAAGAGCAAAGTCACTTTGGCAACCATAAACACTCAAAACATCAATGCTAGGATGTAATAGGATTTTTGTTATAAGAGCTTTTTAACAATTAAAAAACACCCTTTCAGCAGCTTTCATTTTTGTCTGTCAAACAAAAACAAAACAGATCTAAAACATTTCTAAACGTGTGAGGAATGAGAATATTAGTTTTAGAAAACTCCCCTGTCCAACGGAGATGGTGAGAAATGGCCCAAGAGCCTTATCAGTGAGACATAACCATAATGTCTGAACAAAGGTGGGATAATTCGAAAAACAAAATAAAAATAAACTCCTTTTCATTCTCAGGTACTCAAAATCAGGCAGAATCTTTAACTGTGAAGTTCCTGCACATCATACATACCACAAATAGAGGTCATATTTCTGAGATAAGGAAAAAAGCAAATAATAGAGATGATAAAATAGCATTAGTTTGAACAAAAACACAAAATTATGCTCTCCTAATAGGTTCTGAGCAGCCTCACATTTCAACAATGACAAAAAAAAAAAAGAAATCACAGATGGCATCGCAGTGATGCCATCACTAACCACTTGTACCCATAAACTGAACACCTGAGTGTAACTAGCGAGACGCATGGAAAGGTAGGTTAGCACATACTGTACATAAACTAGCAATTTCTAAACATACTGAGGTTTGCACAGAATGTTTAACTTATAACCTAACATACATGAAAAAGAAAACAGTGAATAATTAAGGTATTCCCTACCTCTCAAAATAAATAAATCCATTCACACTAAATTTTCAGATTCTAGTAAAGAGTGGAACTCGTGGAGAGGCTTTGTCCAAAAACTGTTCACATGAATCTCACATTCCGATGAACAAAATGAAAAGAGCTCAAGGAGAGGAGATGATATGGATTGGGTGAAGGAGAGCAAAGGATGAATCACAAGACTCTTTCAGTCTTCCCAACCGAATCAGTAGATGTCTGGAAGGTCAGAGTACCTCCTGTCAAAGTAACCTCCCTTGTAGATCCAGTCTGCAGCTCCAGTGTACCGATTATTGCCTTGCTGGAACCATCTGAAAGATGGGAGGCCAAAAAGTTTATAAAAATAAAAAGGCTATTCAAAATCTCTACAGAAAAAAAAAACATTTTCACTAATATATTAACCTTTCAAGACGGACATATCAAAAGGTTTTCAACCTTCCGGTCTCTCTCGTGAAACCAACATGGAAGTGACTAAAACTGCAATTCATCGACTGACCGCTA
>NW_015547302.1:224601-283679 GCF_001515605.1 Sinocyclocheilus anshuiensis
GCTCCGCCCACTTTGAGCTTCAAAAACGCTCTTCAGAAACCTACTGGTGACATCACGGACACTACGTCCATGTTTTTATACGGTCTATGGTCGAACAAAATCAAAACAGATCTAAAATATTTCTAAACGTGTTTCATAAAATGTCGTGGAGTTGGAAATGTGTTGATAGAAGTTTTTTTTTTTCTCCCCCACTTGGAGATTTTTCGTTCTTGTTCTCTTTGCTACATGGACATTTATATGTAAATGTATATAATTAAAATGCAATAAAAATATTAAAAAAATAAAATAAAGTACTTCTAAATGTGAAAGGAATGAGAATATACAAAATGAGGAACACAGGCCAGTAAAAAAGTGGAAGGTTGTGCTCTTAATTCAAATACTCGCCTCGTAGACCATTCTTCCTCGTCTTTAGCACGCTCTCTTCTGGCAACTCTCTGCTTCTCTTCCAATCTCTCCTTCTCTTGACTTGCAGTATCTGGAATTTAAGAATAGCTTTTAAATTTAGGGGTAAAATAAGTGCAGCATCATCCAGAAGAGCTTACTGGACAGATGGTAACAGAACGGGCCAAAAGAGAGATATGCATACCGATATCCCCATTCTCCATAGCTCTGATGTCAGGCCGCAAACGACAGTCTGTTGGTGCTATGACTCCAATCGTGCCAGGCTCCAGCTCATTAAGCGTCATGGCAAAGTTAGTAAAGTTATACATCTAAACAGAATCGAGGAAAAAAAAAGTAAAGTGAGAATATGCATAACATGTAATCACCCAAGACAGATGTTGGAGTCATTGGGGGCTTGGGGTTACCTGTGTCGAGTGTGGCGGTCGAGGGGCTACTCTCCATAGCAGCGTACTGCCTGGGATCATAGTAACTGTTTCCTGGACATCTGGCATTTCATCTGCATCATCACCCACTGTACTCTGCTCCTAATCACATGCATACAGTACTACCATTTATGCCTCATAATGCCTCACATTCATATGAAAACCATTAAACACTACAGATAAAGCAAGATCAGGAAGCAAATAGACTAAGAAAACTACTAACACTCTACTATGATGGTGGCTCAGGGACTGTACTTCTCATTGAAATTGCATGTTAATACAAAGAAGGGAAACAAACATTGATTTCCAGCAAACACACTGCAGATAATTTTAATTACATTTTATTTTTCAATTACACTATCGTTCAAAAGTTTGGGGTCAGTACTTTTTTTTTTTTTTGCAATAAATTGATCAAAGATGACAGTAAAGACATTTATAATGTTACAAAAGATTTCTAATAATGCTATTCCTTTCACCTTTCCATTCGTCGAAGAATCCTGAAAACAATGTATCACAGTTTCCACAAAGATAACTGTTTACAACATTGATAATAATAATAATAAATGTTTTCTGAGCACCGAATCAGCATATTAGAATGATTTCTGGAGGAACGTCACACTGAAGACTGGAGTTATGACTGCTGAAAACCCAGCTTTGCCATCACAGGAATAAATAAAACTTTAAAACAGACTCAAATAGAAAAGTTGCATTACATTTTAACAATATTTCACATAATTACTGTTTTTATTGTATTTTTGGTCAAATAAATGCAGGTGAGTATAAGAGACCTCTTTCAAAATCATTCAAAAATCCTAGACACTAAACATTTGAAGAGAAGCCGATAATTAATAAGTATTCTATTGAAATAAATAAATTAAAAAATATATCACAAAACAAATCTGAACGAGGAGTCGGTTTGTGTAGTCACATTAAAACGCAATGGAACGCAATATTACACAATGGAAAGAATTTGCTCTAGTTGATATTTCTTCTATACTTCAGTAAAGATCTTGAAACTTTTTCAGTTGGCATAGTTCTCACTTCTAAGAGTTTGCAAACAGTCTCTATTGTAATAAGTGGTGGAGCCTCTATTTGAGGATGCGTGAGAGCCCTTTTGGACTTCCATGTGAAAACACAACAGAAAATAGATCACGGCTCTGCAGTAAGAGATAAATGACTAACGCTTTTTACCTGCTTGTGCTTCTTGGAATCTTCTCCGCTTTTCTTCTCTGCTTTCTTGTTGACTTCATAGACTTTTGGTTCAATGCTATATACACACTCAGTCCACTTCCCATAGATAACCTGATGCTTCTTTTTACTGAAATACACCCAGACAAAATGAGTCATGAACACAAGCATCAAATCCAGTAAAGTAAAAGTACACACACAATCCAGCTGTAAAAGACACTGCTGATGCCTTTAGTGCTCCAGACACGGAGTGGATGTGCAGAGTGAACTCTACAGGCTGGGAGCCAGATATACCCACTGACATTTGATACGAATGACTGCTCACCTCTTGTCCTGGATATGTCCCTCTACCCTATGCAGCTCTTTGCCAAACATGCCGCATGGCTTAAAATTCAGCACACACTTGTCCCCAGTGCTAAAATGAATAGAGAGAGTTCTCAGTCAAAAATAAGGGAATGAGTGAACATTAATCCACAATGTGACATGGAAAGATCACACAATAGCCTTTACAAAAACAATATTTAAATGCTGAAAAAGGTTTTACGCAGGCAGAATATTTAGTGTCAGAAAGGAAAGAGATGAAATACCTGTGGTTGACAATCTCCACTGTCCCATACTGCTCAATCCACAGTTTACCCAGAATAACGTTATGCACACAGCACATAGGGTTCGTCCATGTGTAAGCTTCTCTATGCCTGAGAGAGAGAGAGAGAAGAATTCAAAAATAGCTCAGCCATAACTAATGCCCAAAATCTCTTCAATACACATACGAAACATGCTAAATAATAAATGGACATTCCAGTATGTTACTTATCTAGCAGATGATGCTTTCCAAAGCAAGTTACATTATACTAAGGGCCAGGAAAAGTTACTGCCTTGCTCAAGGGTCCGATTGTACTTGAGGATCTCAATGACTCTCCAGCTCCAATAAAAAGTGATCATATTATACTTAGTGAGGTCACATAAATAAAACTCACTTGGAGAGCTCAAGTGTCATGGTGCCTTTAGGCTCTGCCTCCACACTCTTCCCCCAGAATTTTAGTTTAGGGTAGATGGAGCCGTGAAACGAGAAGTCCTGATTGAGTGACTCTGAGTAGAAGGCGCTGATTGGTGGATGGTGGCTCACTTGTTCTGAGATCATGTGGTAACCCTCTTCATCCCTGAGCACAGATATTACAAATTATTGGTGCAGGCTAATTTGGATTTACATATTCAGCTTTGTAGTAGATGATGTATAGCGTTTGTGTCCAAATGTTAGTTAGATTTACCGTGTGAGTTCAAAAGTCTCTCCTAATAAAGGGTTAAAAGGTTTTCCAGTTCTGTCCCATTGCGATGCAACAGCAGAAACGGCGAATGCGGCAACAAGCTGACAAATGAGATGCAATTGCGTAATAAGGATTTGTTGAATCTTCCATGCATGCACACGTGTGGAAGTAAAATATAAATGAGGCAAGGTTTCTGCAGGATTTATGAAGGTACATTTATGATTTTTTCAAGACCAATTAAATATGTTTTTAATTAATTGTGCATAAAAATTGTCTTAACTAGAAATAATGCAAATAACTTTTACTGTACCTTCTGATCACACTGCAAAAAAGTGATGTTCTTCCTCAATATTTCTGTCGTTTTCCAGTGCAAAAGATCACAATAGATGCATTGTGAAGCAAAATGACAAGATAAGATGCCTTGTTTTCTGAGAAATCGATCAAAATGAAGTTTAACACAAAAACAAATATCTGCAAATGAGCTTAATTTAAAGGGAAAACAAGTTTTAATATCCCATGGAAATATATTTGTTCTTGTTTTAAGCATTAACTCGATTAATTTTGTTCTCAGAAAACCTCATACCTTCATTTTGCATTTCAAATAAATGTATCTTGATTTAAGGGTGTTAAGATATTTGTATTGGAAAACAAGACAAAAATACTGAGGAAGATATTCATTTTTTTGCGATGTATAAAACATTTAACACCATGACTTTATTTATTTAGGACTAATTTGTGGAAGGGCCAATTAAGACTTTTTAAGACCTGCAGAAATCCTGGAGGCACTAACCTGCATACGCTCTATAGAGTCAGAAAGTGTACAAGCTTTATGGATGAGGTATGTATGTTCCATGTATTCTGTAATCCTCTGCAAGAAGCTCAGCGGTTCGTTGAAAACAATAGGCATTGTTATCTTGGACAGCTCCTGCAAAGAGACAGTATTCCCAGATAGAAATGGCTTGGCATGTGAACAATGACACCACAATCTAAAAAACATGTCTCTTTTACAATTTCATATTTCATGCTGTGTTTGAATGGAGCTCTTTTGACTAAGCTGTTGTTTGGTCAAAGTAGCTAGTGCTCACCATTCCAATGCATTTCTTCAGGAAGCCCCATACACTAAAGTCATTTCTGGAGAACATGGGCACTGGCAGAGTAGTTCTGAACACACAGACACACACATTAAAACATTACACAGTCCAAAGGATATAAACATCTTCACATTTTGTTTCCTGCCTCTGAATATTATTTCACTTTATTCAGACTCCTTACCGCCTCTCCCGTACTCCATTTTCAGACGGCACTTTGCCATTCACTGTCTGCTTGCTCTCATAGACACAGGCATCTTTAAAGCTGACTTCACATGAGTCGTCTGATTCTAAACCTGAGACAAAAGAGAGATTTAGCCATAGGTGACAATAAAAATGTGATGTACAGTACTATACTTCATCACGTACCTGTCTCAGCATCATAGAACTCTTCCTCGCTGTTCATGATGGACAGTTACTGCTGTTGATGTCAATCAGAAGGCATTGTTTCACAGTTTGAATGTGTTCTGTAGATCAAACCAGAGAACAATATTGTAGGTTTGAAAATTAAAAACATATAAAACTGGAAGTCATTAGTCCAACTTATAAAAATGAATCATTAACGTACTGTAGACTACTACTATGCCATAAACCTGGAACATACTGGACACTAATGCTGGCCTATGCTCTCTGTCCATTCTCTTATTGAACACACAGAACAAATCCAATCACCTCACTGCAGTCTTTAAACAGCTGTGCTTGGCAAAACCATCTGATGAGTGTGTCCGAACAAGCTAATTCTTTAATGGCCAATGGCAGCTCATAGCAGAGAGAGAACGTGTCAGCATCCGGTTGTCATTACTGCAACTGATTGTACTGATTCACAATGTTGGCTTAATTAAATGGGTCATATGATGTTGCTAAAAATAACATTATTTTGTGTATTTGGTGTAATGAAATGTGTTTATGCGGTTTAAGGTTCAAAAAACACATTATTTTCCACACACTGTACATTATTGTTTCTCCTCTATGCCCCGCCTTTGCGGCGTTATGCAAATCTTCCCACATCGTGACATAGACGTGCGAAATTGAAATCGCATCATATGACCCCTTTAAAGAAAAGATACCATTCAGGAATTATGATGCAAATGTCCTGGTAGCACATATAAGAGTTTTTAAAGTAATTTCTTAGAGTTCTTAGAATTTTCATAAATGTGCTCTTTGTATTCAAGTTGGAATTATATGGTTTTTAACAACTTTTTTGCCATTTTCAATAAAAGTACATTAAATACATTTAATCAAATATCGTATACACTACCGTTCAAAAGTTTGGGGTCGGTAATAAGTCTGAAATAGTGTCACATCATCCTTCAGAAATCATGCTGATATGCTGAATTGGTGTTGAAGAAATTACTCATTACTATTAGTATCAATGCTGAAAACAGTTGTGCTGCTTAATATTTTTGTGGAAAACATGATACATTTTTTTCTGGATTTTTTTTTATAAATATTAGACAGTTCATAAGAAAAACATTAATTTGAAATATTTTTTATATTAAATTTTTTTATATTTAATATTTAATTAATTATTTTTTGCAACAATGTAAAATATGACCATGTAAAATAGTTTTTACAAACATATTTTCCTTTTTTTCTGCATGTTGGTTTTATCTTTCATATGACAAACAAAGGTTTTTCAAATATTTTGATAAAAACTTCAAGAAGTAATGGAAAATAATTATGCCAAAATATTTAACACTTTTCAAGAACTTCATTATTTTAATGAGGCTTTTTCTTCCTTATCATCAGGAATGTTGATATCAATGCACCCCATAAAACATTACAAACAAAATTAATTTGAATTTGATTTAATTTAAAATTCAAAAATGCTCATTACAAAGGGGTATTCAAGTCATTGCATGAATTGCACTGTAATATATTATTATTGAATAAATTAATAGAACGGACAGATAAATAAGCATCATACACACAGAAACAAAAATAGAGAGCTAAAAGGGAAAACTCTTGTTCATACCGCCAATTATACAGCTGTGGATGACCAAAATGCAAAGCAGTTTAAAAAACTATTGGCCACATAACAGAGGTGGGGGGCACCATGCAAATTATTTGGAACTCAGAGAGGCAAAGCAGCCACTTAACAAGCTTACAGCTATCACATATGCAAACACCCATGTGGTAAAGTGCCAATAGAGGAAGTCTTGGCTGGATGAACAGCACGTAGCCCTGGTCGTTTTGCAACCACACAAATTCAAGGTAGCTCAACTGAAATTAATGTAGTAAAAATATTTCCAAATAATCATGTAAACAATACACCTTATAGTCTTTCAGCTAAGGGGAATGGTTGGATAGATGTCTTTTGGCTGTGATGGGCTGTTATAACTACAATAAACAGAGAAAACTAGTCATACAACTTACTGGAAAATGACAGCGCTACAGATCAATGGTGACTAAGACAACCACATAAGTGTCTGGTTCTCAGAAAAAGTGGCACAGTTCCTGGTGGTTGTGCCTGAAGAAACTACTGTATCAGTAGTTTTAGACTTTATATTTACCTGGATGCATAAGTTAGTTTACTAACTAACAGCAGTTAGTTGCCGGTTCACAGTCGTAACTGACGAAAAGCACTACGTTAAATATATTCTTATTAATAATAGTAGCAGTACAATAAAGCTGCTTTGTCTAGAAGACTGGAGTCACTTGTGAGTATAGTTTGGGGTCAGTAAGATTTCTGAAAGTCTTTTATGCTCATCAAGGCTGCATTTATTTGATCAAAATCAAAATAGTTAAAACAGTAATAAAAAAAATTATGCAATATTATTACAATTTAAAACAAGTTTTCTGTTTTACTATGCTTTAAAATTTAATTTATTCCTGTGATGGCAAAGCTAAATTTTCATTCCAGTCTTCAGTGTCACATGATCTTTCAGAAATCATTCTAATATATATGCTGATTTATGCTGATTAATGTTTTTGTGTAAATACTGATATATATATATTTTTAGGAATTTTTAATGAGTAGAAAGAACAGCGTCTATTTGAAAAAAAAATCACGTAAATATATCTATTGTCACTTTTGATCAATTTGATACATCTTTGCTTAGTGCTGCTGTCAACTAACAGATGGATCATGGTAGCATCTTTCATCATATGCACAGGCGTAATGAGTGTCAGTCAAAACAGTGGAGAAGATTAAACCCATTAAAACTACAGGGCAATCAGCTGATTCAGTACATCACTCAAAAGACATAGAAAGCACTGCTTAGTATATGATCACATGCAGCACCATATTAAACGCAACGTCTAGCCATCCGTGCATGAGGGCAGTCTGACATTCAAGTTATGTCCCGTTAGATATACAAACATATATGATACTATGAATAACCAGCCTCGCTCGGCATCTCCAAACTAGATCTACTAAGGGCGGAAGGCACTGGGCGTTTGGCTTGAGCTGTTTTGACCCGCGTTAGCCGCTAGCAATGAGCATTGACCAATAATAAACCCGAATATTACTCATAAACCCGTTTGATATCGTCAAAACATTCAGGAAGATACGAAATAAAACGACATGTAACATCGATCAAACTTAGCAGGCTGTATACTGTGCGAGTGTCGCGTTACCTTTCAGTAATGTAAAGCTGAATCGCTCCTGTCTCCGGTGGGACAGAAAATAAGCGCCCAGTTTCGGAAGACTGACAGCGGGGCGGATACATTTCGCCTGGACGGGAGAACAAACTGGATTGGAGGGTTAAGGCAGCGGTACAAACGAAGATGGGCGGGGCGACGTTTGATTGACAGAAGTAGTCGCCTATTGTGAAAGAAGACCCCTCTGCGAACGCACGATATTAACCTTTCGAAGGGGCGGGGTTATATTGAGGTTACATAAAGGGGTCGGTACTAAAAAGGCAGGGATGTGGGTTATTTATAATCCTAACAATAAATATCGCCGTTGGCTATGGCAGTGGCGCTCCTTGATTGAATATGACTGCTGACCAGGAATAGATATAAAGAAATCCTTGACAATGCATTGATTTTAGGATGTGAATAAGAAAAAAACAGTAAGAAGCTAGAGAATATTAGACCTATATGATTTCACAAATAGACAGATATTTTACAGCTTCATTTCATATTTTATATTCTTATTTGTGCTGTGAAACAGTGCCAGGGGTTTGTAAGGGCCTTAGACAAGAGCATGAAAATAAATTAGGCCCAATTAATGTAACAAATAATTTCTTGGTTTAAAAAGAAAGTATTTGCTTTCAATATGCTTTTAATCACATAGCCTTTTTATGCAGTTCAAACCATGTAAAATATGCAGTAACTTCAATAAAATAAGGTAAAAAATATATAATGTAAACTACCCACATAACTGTATGTAAATGTTAAAATGTTTATTTAGTGCAGCAAGAAACTGGTGAAAAACTATGTGCAAGATAGAATGAAAGAACAAGCGAAAAACAGGTGCAGTTTGAGGGAAAATGAAAACTAATTGTTTTAAACAATCTAACAAAAACATAAATAAATGTATACATTTAAATAGGTCAAAAATACATCAAAATATACAAATATAAATAACAAATAACACATAAAAATTTAAGTTAGCCTGCAGATTAATTACTATTTTCGTCTTCTGATTTCCTCCTCTCTTTTTTTAACGGTATTTTTTATTTTAGCGTTTCTCTACAAAATATAATTTTTTAGCAAGCCTGAGAATTTGCATATATCCGGTATTCAATTTCTCAGCTATGCACCGCGGCATGAATAAATGATGCCGATTACAGTGCGTTTGACTAGTTTCTGCTTTTAGTTTAGCTATTGTTGAGATATTTCCTGATATTTCCTTTAGTTTCATTTGAAGCCACTAGATGTCAGCGGTGCAATGTTATAGTATAATAGTTTCAGCTCCGTGTCATTGAGAAGCGTGAGTTTTGATAAACTCTTTTCTTTTTGAAACCAGTGTATAAACCTATATTTAGAAATTAGCTATGAATAAAAAAACTTATTAGATTTTATGAGTGAATAATACAGACACTGTTACCGATTTCAGTCATAAGTGTGTTAAAATAAGGCCATCATATGAATTAGCCTAATAAATAAGAAAAATAGCCGATTACTAAATTAATATTTAAAAACATATATGCATGGGTGTTCGGGAGGAAAACACTAAAATGTTATGCTAGTAAAACATTGGTTTGGCACTATTATAGCTGTTCGTTATAATGCCAGTAAAGCTGAGTTATCTGTGACTCAGAGTGAGTGAAAGAGAGAGAGAAAAGCTCCTTTTGGGGCGGAGATTTCCGAGTTTTTAAAGCACATGGCCACACACAGTACAGTTATTCACTCAAACACTAGACTAACGGCTTTACCCGGATTTACCTTAACTTTATCTCGTCTCACACAAACTCTTGAGAGGATTCTGCTGGGATCAGTCATCTCATTACTGACCATTAGTCGTCTTTGTTTGTAAAAACAATGTAAGGTGAATGAAATTCACCATAGGAACCATAGGAAATTATAATCTTTGAACGCCAACAATGACAAAGACAAAAGTTGAGGCAAATCCTGAGTCTAATTCACGCTCATCCCATCATGGACCCGGGCAGGAAAAAGCCTGCGGAGACGCGAGCAGCCAGCAGCCGACGAGACAAATCCACCGGCATCATGTGCAACACATGACGTCAAAACAAGCTTAGGCGGACACTTGGTCTAAAATCATCCCAGCAGCCTCACAGAGCAAAGCCAAAGAGCTTCACTCGAAGAAACCAACGCGTGGAGCATCTGTCACGCCAAACATCCACACGGGGAAAAAAGAGATGAAACCAGAGTCGAGAAAACGTTCCGATAGCAATCGCAGTAAATCGTGCGGGAGGAGAAAGCTGTCGGATGGAAGCATCACGTCTGATGACCTGAGTAAGGACTCTGGCTGCGTTACCGGGAAACTGTCTTCCACGGACAGCAGCTCTGAGATCTCGGACGCATCAGAGGAGCATAAGCAGTCCACTGTTGCCCAGTGTGGTGAGGTCTGTCACAGAGGTCCCAACGAAGAGATGATGGACGATTCAGCGGAGCAAATATCAGAACACAGAGAAGACGATGGTCTGATTAATGCCAACCTGTCTCCAGGGTTTGGCTTCGGAGAGGGAAGCATCTCTCCTGGAGACCAGAGATCCTACGTTTCTCTGGACAGTCGCTTGAATTTGAGCGCGTCTGTGGCATTTTCGGATCTGACTGGAGACTTTGCTGATGGGGTGCATGAGGATCTGCTGAGAGAGATTGACGACCTAAGATCGGAAAATGAATATTTAAAGGTGAGATTTGTTGATTACTCTATTAATTCATTTAATTGATTGTTAATTAATTTGCAAATAATAATTTATTGCATGGTATAAATGGTGTAAATTAAGCTTGGGAGAGTTCAGGTAAAGTGGGACACATTTCATATTTGCTCTTTAAATATGCAAGTCATTTATAATTGCCATACGGGTCTTTTGTCATCATTATGAACATGTTTTATTTCGTCTTGACACCATCATAGTGGGCATGATCAAGCATCTGACTGATCTCAATGAGTGCATATGGAAAATCCACCAAGTGAAAACGCTCTTCTGAAACATAAACATTGTAGTTTTTAAAATATGTCTGAATTCAATTACCAAAACAATTTATTGTTGTATAATTGCTTTTAATTATTTGTGAGAGTCTGTTTTAAGTAGATAATGTTAGATAGAGTAGGAGAGTACTAAATGCAACCTGTTTTGATGGATTATGATTATTAAGCATCAGACTATTATCAGCTAACATGGCATAAACCATGTCATATGATGTGATGGACAATGTACTTAATGTAAAATTAAATTAAAACAATAACACATTGTCTGCTACATGTACAATACATTTTTAACAGTCAAAATAAACTGCACGTGATCTGGCTTATACTGTAAGATTTACTCTCTTCTTAGAAGATTACACTTTCGCTAATTGGCTCTTGTCATCCCTCATTGTCTCTGACATGCAATAGAAGGACGGGTTCACAGTGAGAACGAGACAAGCTTTACTGTGATTAAGTGCAAGGTGTCTCAGTAGAAATCAAGAAGTCAACAGAGGTGCCACCAATGCATCCAAGAAGGGCAGTGCGTCATTCTTGGCACGTGCCACTAGTTCTGTGGGTTAATGCGCACAGCATGCTGGTTCTCAACACGTAAGGCCAGTGCAGTGCTGTCATGGATGAGTTGGTTGAAGACTGACATTGATCGTGATATAGGAAACACCCTTTGTACACACTAACACACAAATGCTTTCGACTAAAGTAAAATGCATTCATTTATCTCATGTTTTCCAATCAAAAACTTCCAAAAAGTTTCTAAGACAGTTACGGTGGCTGTAATGCTGCCACATACAGTATGATTCAGTTCTATGAAGTTGATGTTTACATACACCATTTATGACTGCATTTTTAGGATGAAATGGAGGAGCTCCGCTCAGAGATGCTAGAGATGAGGGACATGTACATGGAGGAGGATGTTTACCAGCTGCAGGAACTCCGACAGCAGCTGGAACAGGCCAACAAGGCCTGTCGCATCCTGCAGTACCGACTTAGGAAAGCAGAGAGACGCAGTCTGTGTGTAGCCCAGACGGGACAAGTGGACGGGGAGCTTATCAGGACACTTGAGCATGATATTAGGGTGAGGATGTGCTGCTAACAGTCATAATTTGCTGGTGTTGAGTGTGTTTCTGTGAGAAAGTCCTTGTATAAGGTCACAAAGCATAAAGAGCAATCACTGACATTCAGGGTGTAATTAAATAGATGTTTCCCTCATGATTTGGGTGCAATTAAGCTACAGTGGTGTGTGTACAGGAAAATCACTGTTAGGATTTTGGATGCCGTCCATGGCATTTATCGGGACAGGATGTTTATCTAAATTGCTTAACGCTTAGTGCCAATTAAATGTTGAATAGTAAGTCACCAAATGAGTCAAAACTCTGTTTTTATGAATCAGCATGCACTCAGGTGGATTGTGTAATCCTTCCATTGTGGTTTGTGACCCAAATCGTGGCACTAAGGGTTTAGTGAGAGCTGAAACATCATTTTGTTTTATAGTTTGACGTGTATAGTGAGTGGTTTTATTTTTGGAAGTGGTCCAACTAGTAAAATGAGGAGAAAAACCCTCGGTTTTCTCTTTGGCAGACAATTGGTGTTGCTCAGTTTGTGGTGGGCCACTCACAGAATAAGCATTTTTTGGTTTGAACTTCTCAGCCAATCAGCAACAGAGCTTTCTGAAGGAACGTTACAAATTAAAAATCAATCTACACAGCAGGACAACCCATATGAAAGGGCTGTTTTCTTTTGAAATCTGCTTCCAGACTATGCAAAGCAACTTCCTCAGGTTTCTTCTGAACGTTTTGTCTTTGCTGAATTAAGTGTGAGAATGTATTTCGTAGAAACACAGTGTGAAGTATCACTGAAGAATCAAGGTTGAATGAAAGAGTGTGTGCATTTGCATGTGTACGGTATATGTGTCAAGGACTATATAGCCACAATATCCGAGAGGGGAAGTGTCCAAGCACAGCTGCTGGTGGTGTGTGTTGTGGGCATGCCCATGACCAGTCTATTTTAAAGGCATGTGAGAGAAATAGATACCCTCCTTTCACAAACTGGACCTGTGTGTGTCCATCGCTGCTCAGAGTCCTCACTAGCACTCTGTCAAGTTATTCAGTCTTCAACAACCCCCTTGGGAGAGTCCTGCAATCTGATATCTAACAGCATCCTTTTCAAAGTCTGCTCCACTCTACATTTCCATCATTAATTTTTTTCACAGAGAAATACGAGTTTGTGGTGTTGCTCCTGGAACTCAATGCTGATAATAATCACCCTGCGCTATGAAAAAGAAAAGCACAGAGTCATGCGCTGAATGCTGTGGTATAATCACATGCACTCTAACCATTTTCCCTTGACATTGTTCGCAATTGTTAGCAACCCCTTGAGCAACAAGAGGATGAGTGCTTTGCAAAGGAAGGAGATCATAGGAGAGTTGAACCATATTGAAACCCATATGTTACAGCCGGCTCTTAGGCTGCAACAAAGAGGAGTCCAGACGCAACAATACTTAACAAAACATTTATTTTAACACAACAAAAAATAACATAAATGTAACATAAACGAAGGAACGAGCCAGGGTCGGCCGGGACACGCAGCACAACACGGACTGTCGAGCTCCACGCAGGAGATGATCTCCCAAACCACGCGCTCCGCACCAACACGCCAGGCACTCTTAACTCTGCGTCCAACAAGTGTCAGGTGTGCGAGCCACACCCCCTCCAAGCGGCACCTAAAACACACACCCCACAAGTGCACGCACAGCCCAAACTGGGACGTCACACACCCCCCCCTTCAAAAACACCCAAAAATCCATAAACAAATCAAATTACATCACAATAACATTCAAAAACTTTTAAAATTATCATTGAAGCTAACCCTTCCACCTCACCTACCACCTCCTCTTCCCCTCCAGCAATCCGGATCCTGAAAGCCAATTAAGGGGAGAAAGAAAGAGAAGTAATGAGTCATCACACACCCCCCCTTCAAAAACACCCAAAAATCCATAAACAAAACAAATTACATATATCAAATTACCTCAAAATAACATTCATAAACATAAACTCCCCTCCAGCAATCCGGATCCTGAAAGCCAATTAAGGTGAGAAAGAAAGAGAAGTAATGAGTCAAGAAAAGTTAAGAGCATCAGAATCAGTCAACAGCGGACAGCAAAAAGAATCAGTCGGTACCTGACTAACCACAATTAACTAACCACCTTACTTCCTCACATCCTCAGTGTCACAAACCACAGCTGAAACATGGTAACTTAATCCTCATTTTGCAATGTTCCCTATAAAGTTTTGGGTATTTATTTTCTTTAAATAGAGCTTCTTGTTTTTAATAGTATTCCCCAAGAGAATGAAATGAAATGAGATAATTATCGTATTAACATCAACATTTTTGTGGATAGTTAGCATGGACAAATGGTTTGCAGTGTATTTACTTGACTCTAAATTAATATTTTGTTCCCAGGTGGCAAAAAGCGTGTCCCTTCGCCTACACAGTGAACTTGAGGCCATTCAAAAGAAAAATTCACGGCTGGAATGGGAAAATGAGGAATTACGTGAACGGCTGCAGGATCTGGAAGTGGCAAAGCAGGTCCTGCAGGCTGAGATGGACAAATCACAGGTGGTATGAGCACAAAGCCATCACTGTATTTATATATATATACACACACAAACTATTGTTCAAAAGTTTAACTATTGTTATGTTTTTGATAGAAGTCTCATATGCTCACCAAGGCTGCATTTACTGAATCGTAAAAACAGTAACATTGTGAAATATTATTACAATTTAAAATAACTGTTCTATATATTTTAAAATGTAATTTATTCCTGTGATGGCAAAGCTGAATTTTTAGCATCCATTACTCAAGTCGTCAGTGTCACATGATCCTACAAAAATGATTCTGATATGCTGATTTAGTGCTCAAAAAAAAGTTTTTTTTTTTTTTTTTAAGTCAACAATAGTTGATCTAATATTTTAGTGTAAAACAAGATAAAAATTTTCAGGATTCTTTGATGAATAGAAAGTTCAAAAGAATAGCATTTATTTGAAATAGAAATCTTTTTAACATTATAAATGTCTTTACTATCACTTTTGATCAATTTAATGCATCCTTGCTAAATAAAAGTATTAATTTCTTTAAAAAAAACTTACTAACCCTAAACTTTTGAATGGTAGTATGTGCATATATATCCATTATGCCCTATATCACTTTAAAGCAGTACTTGTTTGTTGCTTAGACTCCTTTGTTTCATGATGCTGTTAGGATTACAATCTGACCTTTACCCCAACTGTATGTAGTGGGTGTAATCGACAGCTGACTGCTTGGGTAGGGCATAGAATGAACTAAGGGTCTGAATTCAAAGTGCAGCTGTCATTCTCACTTGTGGATGCAGTGAGGGGGAGAATAGAGAAAAATAGGGCAATTGAAAGGTTGAAGAGAGAGTGAGAAAGAAAGATCTCACCTCAAAGAGAGATCCTTGTCCAACTCTTGGGTCTTATGATGTTCAATTGCCACATACATGCTAAAAATACTAACAAGAAGGCATGCTTTTTGCTTTCACCTTCTCACAATAATAAAAAATATAGGCCGCCACCATTATACCAACATAATGCACCGAACAAATTTTATTGGCAATGAAGGCCTGTAGGTCTTTAATAACGGCACGCATTCAGTTTAATCCAGGATTCAGTTTTTAGAAGTGGATCCCAGCAGCTCAGCTCAGACAGCTGCTGCCCATTCCTGATCCTCACCAGCAAAACAAATCTGCTACAACCAGATTATCAAGGCCTCATGTGAGCCTGATACTACCTGAAACATGATGATCTCCATACAAACACTTTTTACTTATCCATTAGAGTCAAAAATCTTTTTGCAGTCTTGATCCACAAGAGAAATTACTGATTTATAATCTCAAAACATCAAGATCAAGATCAAGAATCAAAACATTAAGGGTACTGTTAAATGCATTTATTTTGGTGTTATGCTTAAATTATGACAGTTCAGTCTCGGTTTGGATTGACTGAGGTTATTTTTAACATTTAAAGAAGATAATGTGAAGTCTACATGCTCCTCCTCTGCTCTTTGTACTTTTAAGGGTTTGAGCCTCTCAGACAAAGCAGCAGACAGATAGCCTGACTCTAGCCAGCATTCTTGACATACTTGGAGCAGTATGGATGTTTGGTGTAGAAATGGAGTTGGAGTTCTTGCCATCTCACTACACGAACATGATTGAGTGTGTTTATTAGGTGCATGCTTTCCTTACAGTCACACATTTCATTGGGTATTGGAATGCATTGGACAGCGGTATGATGGAAAATAGCAATATGATTAATATAACTCAAATGAACATTTATGCCCATAGGAGGACATCATCTTGCTCATCAAATTGCATCAACACACCTATACATAGTAAGCTGTGTTGTATAAGCTGCTGAAATGTCTTCAGACTAATTATGGATATGGTGCATCCACAGAATTCTCTAAAGAGACGAAGTTTGAGATCAACATCCAACAAGAGCGAAAAGAAGCTCTCACCACAGGTGAGTTGGGAGTTACACTAGTCTGATTAATTTGTGAAGGTTAGTACTGGTTTGGTGCTAGTCTTGCAAGAGAACCAATATTAGCCTTCAGAGTTGTGCAAAACTCAGAATTAAGAAAATTTATTTTCAATTCATGCATTAGAATTTCAGTTGAATTGTCCGCACCACAGGAAGTTTATATGGAATGACAGAAAGAGGAATATACGAAATTAGAATTCAAAGAAATTCAACACTGGGAAATGGAGTGATATAAAAAAACATTCATTAAAACATTCTATCATTTGTTTTTATTAAAAACTTTGTCATACTAAAGTTCAAAGTTTGTCTAGACAATCTTTTCTAGTTAAAATTACGCTTATATGAATTTCTCTGCATTTCAGTTAATTTCCCTGCATTTCTCTACAGTCAAATTCACATTACAATTCTGCATTCTGTTTGCTACCTCAGTTCAAATTCAGGAATTGAGTTTTAAAATGCATTCCCAATTCACTTCTTAGTGGCACATGACCCTGTTAGCCATGGTCAAAGTAGCCTTGCTGTGTTTTTAGTAAAAGTTTTTGATATATGCCAACTATTTTGTTTATTTTATTAAATACTGGTAAAAAATGTATAGCCTGAATGCACTGTAAGTCGCTTTGGATAAAAGCGTCTGCTAAATGCATAAATTATTAATAAAATTATTCAACTTTAACACACCTCTGCAGGATGACAGCACTGATTTGAAATGCCAGCTCTACTTTGCCAAAGAGGAGTCTGCGCTCATGTGCAAGAAGCTAACAAAGATGGCCCTGGAGAGCGAGGCAATTCGGGAGGAGCTCGCCAAATACCGTCTGCTTTATGGTGAGGTGGATGAAACCCAGGCTGCAGCGGGCGCCACTAACTCTGCCCACACCCGAGAAGCAGAGGTCAAAGTTCACTTGCGGCTGGTGGAGGAGGAAGCCACATTGCTGAGTCGTCGAATAGTGGAACTAGAGGTGGAGAACCGTGGGTTGCGGGCAGAGATGAGTGAACTGCGTGAACGAGGAGGAGGAAGCCTGGAAGAAGAGGACATGATGAAGGGGGCCAGTGAAGGATTAGCATTGCCTCTCCAAACTGGGGAACAGGTGGAGATGCTTAGAGGTGGATGTCTGGATGGGACAGAGAACGCAGATGCAGCGACTATTCACAATAATATGCAAGAGAACCAGATGCATGTAGAGGAAGATCATGTGGAGAACTCTTCTATCAGCCACATGCACAGAGAAGGGCCGATTGGTGGGGAACAGGAACTTTCTAAAGAGACTAAAGAGGAAGACAGACAAGTTCAATGTAAGTCAGACTGCACATTTGGTGTGAAAGATCTAGAGAGTCTTCTTGCCATCCATGACCAGGCGCTGCTTGTCAGATCGACTATCCAGCTACTGACAACCCCAGCAAAAAATGGCCTCTCACCTAAATGTACCCATAAGACTCCTCCTGGTGCTCCCTACCTAAGCAAAACTGCAGTAGATCCTCAGTGCAAAACACATCAATGGCTTTTGGACCCAATGTTGAGTCCCTTGACCAACGGACTAGAGGTGTTACAAGCCCAACTGCGTGCTCTTGTAGAAAAGTTGGAGGTGCTCTCAAACTCCACTTCAGAGTGCCTTGGGCCTGTTACAGAGAAGAATATGTTACATTTTGGCAAAGATTTAAGTGTAATGAAAGAGGATGCAAAGAATCAAGCAAGACAAGAATGTCCATGTGAAGGAAATGTTGGAAATGGGTGTAACCAGGACAGCTTAGTGCTGCTCACTCTGCAGCTCCAATGGTTCATCCAGCAGTGGAGGCAGGGAGAGAGACCCACAGCTGATGGAAAGAACCTGTTTGAGGTAAATTGGGAGACAGCATTTGCTACTGCGGTCACACATCTTTATCGATGAAGATGGTTGAAATTTTCTTAATAATAATTTTTATTTGCAGTTGAAATAACAGTATACTGTATGCTTTCCTGTTGTTCAAACATAGCACTAGCAACGGCAAGGTCATGGGTTCCATTCTCAGAGAAAGCAAGAACCTATAAATCAATTAATGTAAATGTGTACATTGAATGCAAAATAAAAATGCCTGCCAAAAGCTTGATTGCTTATTTCACTTAATTTAGAAAAAGATATTCTTCAGTGTGACATGTTTTGTTAAAATAATAATATAAATACTTTCACACAATAAATGCTAAAATGGTGTAAAGTTTATTTAACTCAGAAACAACCAGTTATATATATGTTTTTTTTTTTCAATTTCAGATGTATTGTCAGAATGATCTTCATCTACTAAAGGACACAAAGTCAAAAGCATGCAAGTATAATCTTCAAAAGAAGTGCAACAGTCAGGTATGAAAAAGAATGATGATTACTGTGGTAAAAATAATAGTTTTTCAACATGACTACCAAAAGGTTTTCATTCTGCAATAAATTCAGCCTGAAAGAACGTCATTCAAAAATGTGCCTTTTTCATAATATACTATAGTTGTACATGCCTGCTCTTTGAGCATAGTTGCCCAATAGCATTGTTCCTTGACCTGTTGCTTATTTGAAGTTAGTCTGTTTCTGTTCCTGTTGCCAAGTGTACGTTGACCAATGTGTGCTCCTCTCTCAGGTGAGCGGTGCCCTGCTTTCAGACCTCAGGACAGTACTGTCAGATCTGTTCTCTGAACTTTGGGAGCAGCACAGGGCAGCCCAGTTTGTCATCCAGCAGTTTGCGAACGCCAAAGCACCGTGGGCTGTGGAGTGTGCAGAGCTCAAGAGCCTCATAAGCAGGGTGAGAACTAGAAGATCAGTTTAAAGGGGTCATATGATGCTTTTTTAAAGATCATTATTTTGTGTATTTGGTGTAACAGAATATGTTGACATGCTTTAATGTTCAAAAAACACATTATTTTTCAAATACTGTACATTATTGTAGGTCCTCTATGCCCCGCCTCTCTCAAACGCTTCGTTTTCTACAAAGTCCCTCCTTCCGATGCACGCGCGCACACACACACACACACGATGTGCAAAACTCCGCATTTGAACAGTCAATAGTAAATACTTAAACTAGTAACAAAACATACTTACAGTCACTGATTCAGAAGCGCCAGATTGTCATAGCAAAGTCAGAATTACCTCCTCTCCTAGGTTCACGAAACGGTCGTCCATAAAATGCATTGCTGTTCTGTTGTAAGTGATCTTAAAGATTCCTAAATGCATCTACTTTCGGAAGGCCAAATAAAGTGCTTTTGCTTTCGCCTAGAAACACACAGCATCTCCCTGACATGGCTGCTTCAACACTAACTGCTGTTACTGAAACCACGCCTTCTTTCTTTGCGTGCACATTTGGGCGCATTATGCAAATATTCCCACATAGTGACCTAGATATGTGGGGGCGTGTTAGAACGAGCCGTTTTAGGGGGGTGTGGCAGAGTCTTAACTTTGATAAAGAATATCTCTTTGGTTTTGAGACTTTAGTCTTTGCAACTTCAGGGATCTTATCTATTCACGAACAGCTTGTAACACTCCAAAGAGAAAGGAAAACTTGAAATCGCATCATATGACCCCTTTAAATTCCCTTCAGAGAGTATCAGTGAAACTGTTGCCTGGTTATAATGTCATCTCCTCCTCTTTCTTCATTCTTGTGCCTGTAGGGACTTATGGAGGAAATTAAAAAAGCTTTATGAAGCAGAAATGTCATCAAGCTGTTTGTGTTTGTTTATAGCTGGACAGTTCAGCTGGGAAGGCAGGAGTAAAGGGTCCATCAGACCTGAATGTGGCTTTGCAGAAGGACCACGTTGAGAAGCTTCAGCACCTGTTAGCCGAGTCCTACACTGCAGTAATGGACCTGACAAGACAGCTGAAGGTCCGTGAAAGCAATTGGAGCTCTGAGTGGCAGGAACTGCTAGAACACCTTAACCATGCGTGTCTAGAGTGCGAAGGGTTGAAGACAGCTAAGCAAAATAGAAAAATGCAGGTCAGAGCAAAAATTTGTGTAATAAACTGAAACAATAATTTACATATTCTGTGTATTGTGGAACTTTGACATGATTTCAACCATCAAAGGTCAACCATCAAAACAGGTCTTATTGGACTAAATAAATACATTTATTTATAAACAAATTTGTGTTTGTTCATAATTCTAATTATCTAATATTAATTTATTCAACTTAAAATGTTAAAATTAGTACCGTATATGTAGAAATTAGCATGTTATGTAGAAGTTAGTTCATGATATCTAACGTGTTAACTAGTGTTTGAATTGGACCTTATTGTTATTTTTTAATTATGTTAATTTTTATATTTACCTATTTCCACTATTTAGGTGTTTTTTGGCAGTTTTTGTGTGCTGTCTCAAAAGTTTGTTGTCAGTAAATTTTTTAAAAAGAAATTAATACTTTTATTCAGCATTTTTCCACAAAAATATTATGCAGCACAACCATTTTCAACTGTGATAATATTTTTAAAAAAGTTCAAATCAGCATATTAGAATGATTTCTGAAGGATCATGTGACACTATATATGTGAATATAAAATATATTCAAATAGAAAACTTTTTTTGTTGTTGTTGTTGTAAATAATCAAATAAATACAGCCTTGGTGAACATAAGAGACTTCTTTCAAAAACATTTAAATATCTTACAGACTCCACACTTTTGAAAAGTATTTCATATCTGAAGTGTGAGCTATCATTATTAAAAATAATTTGTTTTACAGTCCTACTAGAGCAACAGAGGTCAGAGATATGAGAAAGTCCTGTGCGTGTGAAAAGGCCGCATGGCAACTGAATTTAGGCTAATCCCTTTTTGGGACTGCAGGACAGCAGGCGGAGTGCAGACATCAGCTTCTGACTCTGAAAAGGTCTTAGCCAAACCACAGTGACCACAGAAAGACTTATCGAGGCAGCTGAAGTTCAAATAAGGAGTTTACTTTCCTTTAGTGTCGAGAGAAAGAAGGCGAAAGAGGAATGAGGAAGCAATATTCAGAGGAACAAATGCATAATGGATCTTTAAATGGAATTGTTGTCCTCCAGGTTGACGGCAGTTTCGTTCTTCCCTTTTAAACAAAAGTCCTGTTCATTATCATAGATGCTAATAATAAAAGTGGAATGTAGAAAGTGACAGTCTTTGATGGGGTTAAGTAAAGCCTGGATTTTTTTCTCCCCTGTCCAAGGGTTTTCTTGCTGTTTTCTTTTTTGTAATCCCTAACTATCTCTCTGACACACTTTCTAAATAAGACAAGCTTTTACATTTGATTACAGTGTATCTCAAATTGCTCATCCCTAACTAATATGGGAAGGATTCCCTGTCTCAAAACGGTTTAGTCTTAGATTGAGTCTTATTTCTTTTATTATTTATTTTTATCCTAAGTTCCTACGTTGTTTCCTTTCATTCTTGATGTAAAGATGTTTTTGAAGTATTTGTTGTTATTTAATATATGATATTTAATATATAATCAAATTACACAATTAATTACAATGCACAAATAATAATCTTTCTGATGCATTTTCAGTCCCCTAGATACAAGATGATGACAAAAGATGGAAAAATGGGGAGGTCAGCTTGATTCGTTTGTTTGCACATAGTTTGAACTCAATTCCATCTGATTCCATTCCTTAACAGAGTTTGCTTTTTTAACAGAATGCCTCTCAAAACTGGCATGGCAAAACCCAAAAAGAACTGGAAGTATCTTAGTCGAGAAGCTGCCCTTCTGGACAGAGAAGACCCCTGCAAGACTTGGGACTCTCCTATCATGCCTCCCAGTTTCCCTGGTCTGACCTTAAACCAGGAGCTGACCCAGAGAAGCCACACTGCTCCAGAGAGAACCAGCATTCGTATATATTACAGCCCACCATCAGCAAAAAGGATCCAAATGAGCTCTCTGATAGCAGCAGAGGAGGAAGAGCTTGAGGAGAGCCAGCAACCACATTTCAATGCCGTTTCCTGTGGCCTTGTAAACCAAGACTGGGTCACTGCTTATGAAAACTGGCTGGGTAGCCTGCCATTTGACTGTCAAAGTTTGATGGAGAGAGATTCGATCGCTGTCACCAGTTCTACATCCTCTTCTGGTCTTCAGACCTCCAGTATGGCGTCCCCTTCATGCTTGGCTTTCAATAACTTGGACGTCTCAGCCAACCTGAGTGATGACATGAAGGAAATTACAGCCAGTGTGCTGCAAACCTCCCAATCCAGCCCTCTGGAGAGGAAAAGAGCAAAGGATTTTGGGAGCAGTATGGTGAGTGTTGTGAGTATAGGAACGCAAACTCAATCCCAACCACAGGTGACCACAGTTGGGCTACAAACCAATGGTCCTCGAAGTCTTTATGCTGCAAAGCACTGGTCGCCCCGAGTGACCTCATTTGTATCTGCAAGAACTCCGCAGACGTCAGTGTCACTGGAAAGGGTACCTGGTCCAGCAGATCGGATTCAGCCTCACACCAACTCGCCGAAAATACAACGCAGACACTCCACATCTTCTCCGTTTTCCTCAAAGTCTTCCTCTTCCACATCCCCCTCATCCTCTTTCACTACATCCTCTTTGTCCTCCTCCTCGTCTCTGAGTGCCTCCCCTAGGCTGGATTATGGAGCGAAGGAACGTGGTTTGTGGGCTCTGCCGCAACGTGCTTCGACACCTAGCAGGCCGAGTTCAGTATCAGTGCAAGCCAGCGATAAACCTGGCGGTCGTAAAAATGTAGGCGTTCACAAGTACGGTCTGGTCCATGAGTTTCTGCGCAATGTGTGTGGTCGAGGAGAGAAGACCAACCCGGAGATGGAGAAAGTGCCAGCAGCTCGTAAGGATCACATCGGTCTAATGGGTTCAAAGAAATCCGAGCACCCCCCGTCTCGTATACCAGCGGTACCGCAGGTCAGAAATGACAGCATCACCAAGATTGTGAACCGCAGATTTATGAAACAAAGCCCAAAAGAGGAGAGCCAGAGCCAGACTCAAACTCAGCGCCAAATCAACAGGGGTTCAATCAGCAAGAACAAGGGCTTGGAGGTTAGTAGCAAAGTTGAATCCATTCAAAAATATGAAAAAACTAAATTGAAGGTTTGGTGTTAAGAGAGTAATATGTCAAGGCTCCAAACTGACTAAAATGGTTACAAATGCAAAAATTAAAATGTGTGACAATCATTTGAAATCTAGTCACTCTAGTAAACATTCTGTGTCCATATGCGGTTTGGTCGTGAAAAAAAAATGATTCTTATGAAGCAAGTCAGTCAAAAAAATTCACGAAATGGCCTCAGTCTCACTTGTGAGCTTGCTGTCTGAATCAGACTTGCTCGGTCAGTAAATTGTTCAGAGCTGTTATTGAGTTCACACCTGACTCCTTCAATAAACTGCAAGTTATTTTGTGGCTATGTTATGTATAGATTCCTGAGTCAGACTGGTTGTTCACATGACTATGTGTAATTTACAAAGATACATATACATAATACATAATATATGGCACACATACAATCAGATATACAAACAATACAAATCACATACAAACAATTGGAACTCTTTTTTTTTTTTTTTTTTACTAAATACAACTAGAAAAAGTGAAAATCTACATTATTACTATTTTGCAGAGTCTTTGTCTTAATGTCACATGATTTGTTATAATGCTGAGCTGAGCATATCTCCTTACTCTTTCCCATCTCTTTGTCAGGATGGAGCCTGTGACTGCAGCTCACGGTCTTTGACATCCTGCTTTGCTGGACCCTCACAAAAAAACCTCCAGCATGTTCACGGTCAAAACAAGCCCCGCCCACATGAACACCCCCCATCTCGTGGTAAAGGTGATTCTCTTGCTTAAAGGGAAACAGAGTCATTTTATTCGCTGACACCATGACACTTCAGGGATCTTCAGGGCTGCATGGACAGATTTCTTCAGAACTGGAATGCCCATCATTCATAAATTTCTATGTATTCCCTGCCCATTTTGTGTTTGTTTATTAAATAATTTGGCTAAATTGATTATGACTTCAGTTCCATTTTACCATGTTAAAATCCATTCCACAAAATTTTCCTCAAAATCAGTGTAAAAAAACATGAAAAATATTCGTTCAAATTTTTAAATTTAATATAGAAACTAATAGGGCATGTACATAATTAATAATGTTGTATTGTGCAGGAGTTCCCAATTCCAGCAAGATCCAGTTTTTACTTTTTAGATCCTTGATGAACTTTACATTGTTACATTTTAAATAGATATATTTCTGCAATGTATCATAAACAATTTATGATTTATTATTATTTTTTATAATATTTTATGCATAATAGAATGTGTGTAGAAAAAATGTTTAAATGTTGTTAGATGCCTTATGAATGTGACCTGTTCGCTGACCTGTCATAGCTGTCTTAAATGTAACATGATCTGTGTTTAATATCTGCATACAACAGTTGTGGGGGCCAAGCACCTTAATCAGAGATTAGGTTTGTGAATTGTAGCTATTTGAAATGTGACACTTTTTATGGCATGTTAAAAAATGCAGATTCATGTCATTGTATTAGTCCCCTATTGCTGTGATTTGAAGATATGTCATCCTAAAAATTATGTTTCAGGTTTTGCTCCTGAGCTGCCTGTAACCAGATGTAAGGAAAAATGTAAGGAAAATGTGTTAAGTAGTTTTGAATCCCCTGATTGTAATTACCTTTAATTCCATGAAACAAGATATAAAGGTATGTGATTTAAAAAAAAAAAAAAAACTGATTTTGTCAGAAGGAAATGTCAGTTTTTCTCTGCTTTTTTTTTTTTTATTTATCTCAGTTTTCATTTTAGGTTAAGTCTTTGTGATAGCTGCTTATCCAAACTTTTCTTGAGACTAGTTTGTATAACTCTTACGATCACTCTTACATATTCTGAAGTAGGACAACACCAAAGCAAAGTATGGATATGAGCTTTACTTATCTAGTGTAATTGAGCACCAGGAAAGATACCTTATCTTCGCTTAATTGTCGGGTGTAGGCCTATACCGGGATGTCGTATAAATGCACGATAAGTTTATTTAGTTTTAATCGAGAAACATAGCCTACATGAGTTATGTATGTTAGTCGTAACCTTTCTACTGTACAGATGTGTTTTTTTTGTTTGGTTTTTTTTAGATTCGTGTATTTGTAGCGACCCCTTTTGGGTAGACAGTGACACAACAGCATAGTGAATATGTGCAAGCCGTGTGCATGCATATATATATATATATATAAACAATTAAATAGCTATTTATCTATAACTTTAAGGTATTATTATTATTATTATTATTCCTTTATTTCAGACTCTTAGGTCCATATCCACAAAAGTAACAAAATACAAGACAATAAAAACAAATATACATGCCACAACACTATTTAAAAACATACAAACATTCATTCCAGCGCTTCCAATACCAGGAGGAGTACTTAGTATCACTTAATGTAGGATCACTTAGAACCATTATAATTGCATTTCTTGAATTAATCAATCGACACATAAAATTATACACATATTTCCTTAACACAGCATTAAGAGTAGGAATATTATTATATACAAACATCTGACTTGCACTCGTCCACCTTGGGAGCCTAAGCAAAATTCTCAGAGCATCGTTAAATGCCACCTGAAGCTTTTTCATTTGAGCTTTACTATAATTACACCACAAGTGTGCTGTATACAATGAAGTATAATAAGCTCTAAAAAGAGCTATTTTAACCTCATCTGTACACATAAAAAATGTACGAACCAAATTTGCTTGTCCATACAACTTACAACATTGGCGCTGCACATCATCGTCATCATTTAAATAATCTTTGATAATGTGACCCAGATATTTTATTTTATTCACCACATTTAATGCTTGACCTAGATAAAAAGATGGAAAATTTTGCTTAAGGTCCTCTTTGGTTTTGACAATCATAACCACACTCTTTTTGCTATAAAATGTGATATCAAACTGCACACCATAACTTGAACATATACGAAGCAACTGTTGCAATCCCGCACTGTAAGGGGACAGAATAACTAAATCATCAGCGTACATCAGATGATTTATAAGATGATCTCCTATTACACATCCAGTTTTACAATCGTTTAACTTTAAAGAAAGATCATCCATATACAAGTTAAAAAGAAGAGGAGACAGTATTCCACCTTGACGAACCCCATTCATCATATAAAAAGGTGCTGATACACTCCCACCCCATCTTACTCGCATTGATTGATGAATATACCAGTAATGTAAAATCCTTATCAAGTAAAGGGGAACCCTTCTTTCTTGTACTTTTATAAACAGGTTAGTATGATTAATTCGATCAAACGCCTTAGAAGCATCTAAAAAACACAGAAATACTGTAGAATTTGTCTTATTATATTGTAGCGTTCTCAGACAAGGACGAGGCGTTTTTGATGCAAAAGGGGTGTTATTTGGGCTGCTGTCGGCCACAACCCACGCCGTACACACCCCGACCAGCGAGGCACTCTTCTGACCCCCTTCCAGTGTTGCCAAACCCCTCCCTCAGAAAATCTCTAGAACCACCCTCAAAAGTCTCCATTTTTCACAAAAAGTCGCCAAATATGAAAACAAAGTAAATACAGGTAAATTTGGTAAAGGTAAAGGAAAGTAAATATACAGTGGGTACGGAAAGTATTCAGACCCCCTTCAATTTTTCACTCTTTGTTATATTGCAGCCATTTGCTAAAGTTAAAACAAGATGTTCATTTTTTTCTCCGGCATCTTGATTGATGTTTATAATGAAATTGTGGTGTGCGTCATGGCAAGCGTGTACTGGTGTGTTCTGCGCAGATTCATTGGCATGATTGAGAGCAAGCGTGAGCGGTCACGGGCCTACGGCAAGGTGGGGCCAAGTAAAAAATATAAAATCTCCAAAAAATCGCTAGTTTTATTTAAATATAGCTACAATAGCTCTTTGTCGCAAAAAATAAAAAAAGTCGCAGCTACAATCAGAAAGTAGCTAAATTTGGCGACAAAATCCCCAAATTGGCAACACTGCCCCCTTCTCTCAGTTTCCCCTTTCACACACCCCAGGGGGTGGAGCCTCTTTCCCTATACACGTGAACATCCAATAACAGTTCCAAACGCAAAAAGGAATAAAGTGCAACATTAACATTAAACACATTGTTTTCCACAACACAACAACATTCTGAATACGTTACAATATTTACTAACCACTTCCTTTAATGAATATATACACAGATCAGTGCTATGATGTATATGCTTATAGGAAAAATAATTTAAAAAGAACCTACAATGAGAAAAAAGAAGTGTGACATCTAACCCAAATTCCCAGCTCACGTATTGTAAAATAATCGTTTTTGTAATGTGCATATTTAGTCTATATAGTGCAACATTTGTCCCCGTTTTATGTAGACTAGTCCCGGGGTTTTTAAACTTAGGTCAGAGGAGCCGCCGGGGCTGGGTGGTCCGTAGAACAGTTTGGAGAAAAGCAGTTTAAAATGTAAATAAATACATACATACATAAATGCATGCATACATACATACACACACACACACACACGTTTACTTAGCTATACAAATGGGGACATTACATAGATTTCTATTGTTTTATATACAGATAGTTATACACTTTTTAACCCCACCCCCACTCCTACCACTGACCCTAACCCTCACAGAAAACTTTCTGCATTTTTACAATTTAAAAAAACCGTTGTTTACTTTATTTTTATACCAGTTTTACAAATGAGGACGTCCCCAAATTGAGGATTTTGGCGATTATGTCAGGTTTTGCTCACTTTTGGGTACAAATTTGTCCCCAAAATATGGTTAAGTACACACACACACACACACACACACACACACATATGCATACAAACATCCACACACACATAAATAAACAAATAAACATACAAATAAATAAATAAATAGTACAACACTATAATGAGTAGGAAAAAAACGTAACATAACTGAATAAAAACTAAATATAGAGGAGTGTTTCTGACGTTTTGATGCAAGTTCCACGTCGGCTTTTATTATGAAACATCACATTGGCTTGTGGGCGGAGTTTCAGGCGTCACGCCACTGCACCGCCACCGACCGCACGCGCGCGGCACTGCGGATACTGTGAGCCGACACGGGTGAATTTCGGTCCGTCTCAGAGCCGTGCTGCGGTCATCATGGCTCTCTACCACTATGTCACCCAAGAGCAACTCTCAGGTTTTGATAAATATAAGGTGAGGCCGCTCTTATTCTGCACAATGTGTAGGAATTGAGGGTGTCGGCAAGTCGAGCCGTGCTGTTAATGCTATCATGAAGCATGAGGTCTACCGGTGTGTGCCGCTCTCTAGAAAGGACCTTTAAAGAGAAATAGTGTTTTTCCCTCAAATTTGCGGGATTAATTGATACACAATTGAGTTATTACTGCATATACATCCAATTCGAAGATTTTAAAGACATGTTAGTGGTATTAACCGGTGAAACTGGTGTGCCACAGTGACTTGAAACCGCCAGTGAAAGTAGATCTTCAGTTCTAAACATTATGCGACGCAGCGACAACATTATCTTGTTTTACCAGCTAAACACAAACACGGTATCCTGCTTTGTTTTAGTTGATCTACGTGCTTTATGTTGTCGGTTAGCTTGTAAATTGTGTTGAATTGTAAAGGGATGGGCTCATGGTTCCGCGTCTAACAAGGATCTATGGTTTGGACATCATTTGCATGCGAGTCACTCACTCCGTGCTTTCACTTTAATTGTTCGCCGTGTTCATTTAATATTCAGGTGTTACTGTATGTATATAGTTGTGTAGTGTCAGAGTCCTCTGATATAATTTATAGAAGAAGAAGCGCCTGAAAAGATTGAGATGTAAAGCTCTTTGTTTATCCAGTTATGAACCCCTTTGCTTGCATAAACACTATCTGTGTCTTGTTCATGATTATTGTAACTTATTACTCTGTGGGCGTTTGTCTTGATCTATCTATCTACACACGTACTTTATAATTGTTAATCAATATGCAGTAGTTTTAAAAGTATTTTAAATGATGCTATTATTCAGTAAGAAGTCATTAAAACGATCAAAAGAGACAGTAAATACATTTACAATGTTGTAAAAGATTTCTCTATTAAATAAAGGTTGTTCTTTTGAACTATTGTTCACAACACAAACACAATCCTGAAAAAATGTATCATGGTTTCCACAAAAATATTAGGCAGCACAACTGTTTTCAGCGGTGATGATAATAAATAATAAAAATAATGTTTCTTGAGCACCAAATCAACATATTATCATGTGATCATGTGACACTGAAGACTGCAGTAATGCTGCTGAAAATCCAGCTCTACAATCACATGAATAAATTATATTTTGAAAAAAAAAAAAATATTTGTGAAGTTATTTAAATTGTAATATTTCACAATATAATTTTTTTTACTGTATCTTGTTATCCAATAAATGCCACCAACAATGCCATTATATACCGCTGTGTGTTCATCAGGAACCAACAAGAACTTGCTTATTTAATGTATTGTTTGTATAAATTACTTTCTAGAAATGAAAACAAATTGCACAAAATGAACACAAAATATCTGAATGATTATATCGCAAACAACTACTAACAGTATATATATATATATATATATATATATAGTCATTTTTTATTTTTAGTTATACATTTTCATAATGCATATTATGCTTTTATTATGTGATAATTATTAATTTATAATACATGAAATAAACAATTAAATCAATCAATTATTAATTTATAATACATGAAATAAACAATTAAATCAATCAGTCTGTCTCTATTAGTATTTGTCGCAAAAATTTCTGTTAGGCATCTCTGAAGATGATAGTTTGCTTAAAAGGGTGTGAAACTAGAGAGGTCGAGAGGTTGAATTCCTGGGTGTGACGCAGAGTTTTGTGTATTTCTGAGTGGTTATTTGACAGAACTTGTGAATGAATGTGGCTCTGACGCTGTGTGCCTCCTGGTTGAATGTCCTGTTGGCCTGATAAGGTGTATTTATTTACTCCCAGTGTTTTGGGCCGTTAGGTGTACAGGCTGCTGAGATTGTATGTGCTATTCTTGCTCTGCATGTTTGCACATACTTTTAGGGGGCATTGAACGTACATGACTACCCCCTCATGACTACCGCAGTGTGTTTATTTGACCAGAACAGGGTTATTATAGTTAACTAAAACCATTAAAATAAGTGTGTATTTCATTTCAGCATTTTGTGTACATTTAATTTGTGGTTTTGTGTACGTTCATTTGCTGACATTGCTGACCTATCCCTAAGCTTCAAGTGTGAGCTCACACAGTAAACACATGCTGGGGGAGCAAGTGAAAAGTGACCTTCGCCCCTGAATCATGCTATTGTGTGCTGTAGTGAACTGTTTCATTTTTGATAGACATTATTACATTCTGGCCATTCTAAATTGTCTCTAGGTTTGGACTTCAGAATTTATTTTCCAGTAGTTCCTGCTACATGGGCAGTTTTTTAGTGATACTTTTAGGTTACATTTTAATCATCTCATCTAAAGTTTGTAGACACAATGTGCCATATTAGTGGACACAGCAGAAACACTCTTTTGTTAACACTTTTCGACATTCACACTTCTGGACCTGAGTGTTAATGTGTTGTCTTACTCTGCATTTCTTGTCATCTCTTCTTTACAGTACAGTGCGGTTGACTCCAACCCCCTCTCTATCTACGTCATGCACCCCTTCTGGAACTCAGTGGTGAAGGTGAGAATGTTCAGAATCACCACTGTCGTTTGGAATGTTACCCAGGGCATTCAGTCTCTCATAACAGATTTAATAATAATAATAATAATAATAACAACACTTTTATTATAGATTAATATTCATTTGTATTACTTAAATGTACTATTTAATGCATTAAAACTCAAGACTGACATTAGGACAAGCAAATGCAAAGTCTCTTTCAAATATGACAAACAAAAGTATTTTATTATATTATTTTAAAATGATATATTAGATTAATTATAGTTTTATCAAATTGTAATATATTTCTATTTACAATTATTTTGTAGTTATATATTTTAGTATAGCATTTTATTTTTGTTTATTTATATTGTATATTAAAATATACTATTATTAAATTGTTTATTGCATATTATTTTGTGTTATAAAGATGCATTTATGAAGATTTGTTTCTTGTCTGTCAATCTTTATAAAATATTTTGAATCCATGACTATATAGTGGTATTTCACATAAAAAGAATAACATTATGCTGTGTTTTGCTTTCATTGAATTACATATATGCAACATTAATGAATGTTCCGTCTGGATCTGATTACCTGCGAGGGAGATCAGACCATTTGCAACTCGCTAATTTCCCTCTTTCTCGCTGTGCCTCAGATCTTGCCCACATGGCTTGCCCCAAACCTCATCACATTTACAGGGTTCATGTTCCTGGTACTCACCTTCACCTTGTTGTCCTTTTTCGACTTTGACTTTTATGCCTCAGGTGAGGTCAATAAACTGTGTGTGTATGATTGGTATGGATTTGATGTGCTAGTGAGAGGGTATTGTGGGTAATGCTCTCTTTCCCAAAGCTTAGGGACCTTAACTCATTTGGAATTATAACAACTATAACCAGTTAGTAATAGTGATTATGTGCAAAGATAAGAAAAAGGTTGTATGTTTTCTTTTTTTCATATGACAAGGATCAAGGTCTCGCTTCCAGCTCATCACTCTCTCAATTATCAACTAGCCATCTGTTAATACACAGCCACACCTGTGCACATTGCCAGCTCTCTCACATATGCATAACACACTGTACATTCAGTGTTGTGGAGTGAATAATTAAAAGAAGCGACACTACAAACAAGTTTTGCTTTAAAAAAAAAGTTTTGTTTTCCTAGCAACAAATATGTTTCCATTAAGTAGTAATGAAGACAAAAACATTTTTTAAATCATAGTGTTTTTCACTGATATGTAGTATTGAAAGTTAAATTCATTCTTCATAAATGAACTAAAAAAGGTAGGTATTTTAAGGGTATAATTTATAGCAATTTATTAGTTTAATGCTGTTGTTGTTGTTTTGTTTTTTTGGACTTGTACCTGTTTACAAATGGGATTGATTGTTTCGTGGGTGTTGTGTGGCACAGGGGAAGGCCGTACACATGTGCCAAGTTGGGTGTGGATAGCTGCTGGTCTGTTCAACTTTCTGGCCTATACCTTAGGTAAGTGTGTCTTTTTGTTTTTGAAAGTGACATGACGTGGCCAAGTATGGTGTCCCATACTTGGAATTTGTGCACTGCATTTATCCCATCCAAGTGCACACACACAGCAGTGAGTAGTGAACACACACACACCACCAGAGCAGTGGGCAGCTATTTTTTGCTGCGGGCCCCAGGGAGCAGTTGGGGGTCTGTGCCTTGCTCAAGGGTCTCACCTCAGTCATGGTTGTTGAAGGTGGAAGAGAGCGCTGATTATTTACTCCCCCCACCGACAATTCATGCTGGTACTGAGACTCAGACCCACGACCTTCGGCTTGCAAGTCAGAATCTTTAACTATTAGGCCATGACTGTCCACTATTATTGAAATAGTACTAATGTTAATTGATCAGTCTTCTGTCAGCTAGTGGCTAATGTTTCTGAATCCCTTTTGTAAAATCAATTTATTTGTGTTTAAGGCACATTTGCTAATAGAGTCAAAATATTGTTCAAGTTGTTGTCCAGAACATTCACAATTCTCATGAACACAGCAAATACCAATATGCTATTGAACACACTCCTTTAATTAAAAAAAGCTAAATATTAACTGATTAAAATAATGGCATTTGATCTTTAAATTAATGAAATACATTTGGAGCTGTGCATTTCAGTAATATCGTTTAATATGAACAATATTTGTTTTTTCAAGTGCCTAATGCACAAATCTGATATTTTGGCACAAATCTTATTTTTAGTCCCACCTGTGTACATTTATAAACCTACTGAGGTGTGCTGTATACATTAATAACTCACTAGATGAGCACTTTGACCAATAGGGACATTTGACCGTAATACAGCCACAAAAGACACGTTTGCATATGAAAATATGAACATGCAGCAAATTTGCAGAGGCTTGCTTCTTAACACTATAGTTTAGTAAGGGAAGAGCTGTGAATATTATGTCTGGGATCCATAGGACCACTGAAACATTGTGTATGTGGTAGCAAAATTGGAAATGTGTATGCCTACATATAAGTTTCAAATATATTTTGTTTGTTGTGTGTGTACATGCAGATGGTGTGGATGGCAAACAGGCTCGGAGAACAAACTCCAGCACTCCACTGGGTGAGCTGTTCGACCACGGCCTGGACAGCTGGGCATGTGTGTTCTTCGTCGCTACAGTGTACTCTGTCTTCGGTTGAGGTCAGTAAGATTGTTTTTGAAAAAGGCTCATGAGAGTGTGTGTGTGTATGTGTATATATATATAATTTTAATTAATTTATTCATGTCGTGGTAAAGCAGAATTTCAGCAGCCAATACTCACATGATCCTTCTGAAATCATTCTAATATGCTGATTTGGTGCTCAGGTAACATTTCTTCTTCTTATTAAGAAGAAATAGTAAGAAAATATATTTCTGTGGAAACCATGATATATTCCTGTCCAGAAAGTTAAAGAAACAGCATTTATTTGAAATAGAAATCTTTTGTAACATTAGAAAAGTTTTTACTGTCATTTTGTAAACAATGTAATGAATCCTTGCTGAATAATATTATTAATTATTATAAGTATTAAAGGGGTTCTATTATGCTCTTTTACAAAGTCTTGATTTTGTTTTGGGGGTGTACTAGAACAGGCGGCCAGTGTGTGCTGTGATTGGTTAGCTGGGCCAGTGTGTGCTGTCCCGCCTTCTGAAATACGAAATGTGCTGTGATTGGTTAGCTGGGCCAGTGTGTGTTGTGATTGGCAGCACTCGGCGCTGTTCGGGAAATGTCATGCCCCTTATCATAGCCGCCTGCGAGCTTCAGTGTAAATATTGCATCAACATCAAATCAATTTGAGCGTGATTTAAACCCGAATGATTGTAACCACTCTAAGTTCATCTGCCTTGGGAAAGCTAGCGTGTCTCTGACATAGTGATAACACTCGTTGCCTTCTCTAGTGCAGCTCAACCAGGTCTCGTCCCATCTGGACAGCTGGGCATGTGTGTTCTTCGTCGCTACAGTGTACTCTGTCTTCGGACGGGGTGAGACAGGCGTGGGAGTGGTGACGCTGTATTATCTGTTATGGGTTGTCCTGTTTTCCTTCATACTGTCTCACTGGGAGAAGTACAACACTGGGATTTTGTTCCTACCCTGGGGCTACGACATCAGTCAAGTGGTAATTTATTACAATGACCTAAAGATAAACTCATGAAAAGAAAATATGGTTTTCACAAAATATTAAAATACAAATCAATTTGAGCGTGATTTAAACCCGAATGATTGTAACCACTCTAAGTTCATCTGCCTTGGGAAAGCTAGCGTGTCTCTGACATAGTGATAACACTCGTTGCCTTCTCTAGTGCAGCTCAACTAGGTCTCATCCCATTCGTCGATATTTGTGATATCACAAATCCCAGAAAATATGCGTTGTAGTCCAAACGAGTCGTTCGTTGTAGTTTTTGAAAAGTGATTTCTGTTAAATAAAATATCTCCTTTTGAATTGGACTTTGTAACTTTGCAGATCTTTTTTTATGCTCAAACAGCAACATTACAGACTAACTAAAGTTGAAAAAGTGAAAAAGCGTAATAGGACCCCTTTAAGTATAAGTACCCAATGTTTGAGCAGTAGTGAATATTAAAAATGTGAAATAAAAATGTTTGTTTTTGTATATATCACACACAGTACATTAAAACTTCAATGATTCTTGGATGGAAATAAATATTACAGTTTGCATTAATGTCTTTTTTCTTTCTCCATACCAGACTATCTCTGTCGTGTACATAATAACAGCGGTGGTTGGTGTGGAAACATGGTACAAACCTGCTATTGGGAATGTTCAATACAGAGATCTGTTCACTGTTATGATTGTTGGTGAGTGAACTCTGCCCTGCTCTTACAGTTAATACTTCAAATGCTGTTTTCATTCGCTATTAGGCCAAACTTGCAAATTAAAGGATGATCTGATTTCCTCATTCGTTTTTTTTACAGGTTGTTTATTTGTTGTAACATTGCCAATGAGCCTCTACAATGTCTTTAAGTAAGTTTCGTTTCAGGCCTCTTGTGCCTTGGACTACATAAAAATGACTCATACTTTGTAGCTTACTGATGTTCTATTGAATAATGTATGCTTTTGGAACAGGGATATTTGTTCTCACTCTTTCTCTCTGTATTATTTTAGGGCATACCGTAAGAACACCCTGAAGCACAGTTCGGTGTATGAGGCCTTGTTGCCGTTTTTCTCTCCCGTCCTCTTGTTTGTGCTGTCTACACTGTGGATCAGTCTCTCTCCTACAGACATCATCGAGAAGCAACCCAGAATCTTTTATCTCATGGTGGGAACAGCCTTCTCCAATGTTACTGTGAGTGTACTCAGTCCTCTCTCTCTGCTGTAGATAAACAAGTTGTGCAGCCGTGACAATGGATGTCTTTCAGTTCCATTTGAAACATCTTGTCAGATTTCTGATCCTGACATGCTCTCTTTCTCTCTCTGTCTCAGTGCAAGCTCATTGTATGCCAGATGAGTAATACTCGATGTAAGCCACTGAGTTTGTTGTTGTTGCCGATGACAGCTGTGGTGTTGCTAGTGATATCTGGGGTTGTACAGCACGGTGAAATTACTGTCCTTTACATATGGACTGCCATAGTCATCCTCACTCACATACACTATGGAGTATCAGTTGTGAGTAAAGACACACACAGACTGCTTATTAGTTAATTAGTCATGAAGAATATATTTTTTAATTTAACTTATAGAAATTATTTATTATAGGAAATCTTTAATATGTAATTGTTATAATTATAATAATTATTTAATAATATAATAATTTAATATATAATTTCAAATTAATTATTATTAGTAGTAATAATATTGTAATATTAATATAATAATATGAAATAAAATGGTTTTATATTAAATTACTTGTTATAATAATTAATTATAAAAATAAGTAATTATATATATATATATATATATATACACATTTTTTATTTGTATAATTACTATAATCAACTAATTTATATGATCTATAACAATTTAATATAATTTATAATATATCAATATTATAACTAATAAAAATCATTAATTATAAATGATTATAATAGTAAATATGATTATTAACAACTTAAACATGATATGATATATAATAAATATAATGGAATTATCTTTTGTAACTGTCATGTTTTTATGCACAACTACATTAAAATATTTCTCATTATAGTCATTTTTTTTTCTGTCTCCCTGTGCAGGTGAAGCAGCTGAGTGATCATTTTAACATATATGCTTTCTCACTAAAGAAGCCCAATTCGGACTGACAGGACGAGGAGAAAATCGGCCTGAAGGCTGCTGAGGTTTAAGCTATCTCAGCATGCTCTTCAGCTAGCCGACTCTCACCAATCACCAAGGAGACACAGTTAACAACAGGAAACCAAATTGTACTGACCAAATGCGCCGCCTTATTCTGAGGATGCTGCTCAATCAACAAACGAATGGAGCTGCACCCCAGGGCCCACTGATCCCTGAGGTGGAGCTGTGCCATGGGGCTCACAGAGCCCTGAGGCAGAGCTGCACCACAGGGCCCACTGTGCCCAGAGGTGGAGCTGCGCCATAGGACATATTGGGCTCGGACACGAAATTACACCATGGGACTCAATATCTCAGAATAACAGGACCCACTGAGCCCAGGACCTACAGTGCCTCAACTTGCAGCTGTGTAACAGAGCCCATTCCTCCCAGAAAGAGCTGTATTGTGTTGCTCGCTCCGAGCCGAGGCTGTTTGGTTGCCTGGTATCCGTGAAGTTGGGGATTTTGCTTGTTTCCTAAGGAAATGTGCTTTTCAGCTGAGATACTAGGAGCCTTGAACGGTTAATCTCACTTACATGCTCTCAGATGAGTCACACACAAACCACATGATGAACACACACAGAATGTGCTGAATGTCTTTATCTTATTTGATTTGAAGATTTTATTAACATTTAATTTTGGCCTCAATTGCTCAATTTGGGGAAAATATGTCTCTTCTTTTTAAATGAGAAGCATTATTTAATTATGTTTCTATGATGGACAATATAAGCGGATTGTGAAAGTCTAATTTTCGGTTAATATGAAACTTATATGTATGAGGGAACAGGGATGTTAGATGCTTATTTAAATCTATGGTGATTTTGCTGATCTCTACAACTATACAAATTTTAATATTGACATAAGACAAATTTAAACAACCACAGCTAGTTATCTATAATATCACACACAGCTCAAACCACAACCTCATTTAACCAATTGAATTTGTATTACTACTGCAACTGGGATATTTGTTTTTGTTTCCTTTTTACATTGGTGATGGTGTATCTGCGTGCCGATTTTCAGATTTTTTCCAGTTCTTTTTTTGTTTGCTTCACTAGTTGGCTTTTATTGAGTTTATTTGTGCTTGAATGAAGAGTGCACTTCAAACCCTGACCAGGAGAGGGTGCACTTGGAGTGAGCGAGTCAAACCTCGCTCCGTCTATAAACACGATAAAAGCACTAGTCTGTGTGTCACCAACATGTCCGTTAAACCTGAAAACTGCAGGTGTCATGGCCTGCGTGAAGCTCATTCCAGCATTTAGTCTGTTTTTTTCTTCTCTCGTTTTCCTTTGTTTTGTCTACATATCTTATTTTCGGTTTGGTGGACTGAGGGCTTATATACCGGTAATAGGATTTTTTTTTTGTACTTTAACTGGTTGTCCGAAGTGTGTGATTTGAATGTGTGTGTAAATATAGGGATGCGTGTGTGAATGTGTACTGTATGTATATATCCGTGTATGTGTTTTACTCTTATACACTCACTTTGGAAACCTCATGCCTCCATATATTCTGTTTCTCTGAGATGAGTCGGTCAGTGAAAACCGCTTATCCATGTTGTTATAACATTGTATTGTTGTTCATCGTGCTTTTTTTATCTCCATAATATAATGATACATATTTCTTATCCTTCAAATACCTTTGTTTTACATGAATCGAGAAATGACATGGATAAAGAATTTACATAGGCTACTACAAATGACAACTGTTATATCTCAAGTAAATTCTTTATTTGTTATGTCAATATCTAATTACTGTCCAGTACACTTTTGCAATATATTACTTGTTAAAGAATGGTAATGACACTCATCCCTAAGGGCACTCCTGCAAAATTTAGATTAGAAAGATTTTAGCCAGCAGGTGGCGCTTTTTTCTTTGTGTGCAATAGAACTTTATCTTTTTTTTTTTTTTTTTTTAGGGAGAAATGTCTTATTTTTGTGTTTTTAATATCAATATTAAAACTATATATAAAAAATATTATATTTTTCGGCGTAGACTTTGGAGATAATCAGAACATGTTATTTGTTAAGAAAGTGGTTGGCTAGTATTTCATACTGAATATAATCAGAATGTACAAACTCCTGTACATTAGTGCCTGTCAAAATAAAAAAATGTTCTGGTTAAGCCATGTGTTGCAACACCAAAGTAGTCAAAGAGTCTGATGGTAGTTCCTCTGAGGGTCAAATTCACTACGCAAATCGGCACATTTTAAGTTATTAGTGCACAGAATATCCGAGGAGGCTGCTTGACCTATTTTGTTTGTGTTACTGTTCTTACCATTTTTAAACTAGGCATCCCTCTTAAATGTGACAGTTTTAGTTGCAGAAGGACTCTTATCAAGTGCTGTGTAACTGGATTTGTGTGATGCTTTGGAGAACAAGCAAATATAACTTTTTTTAATCTAAAGTGAGATAAAAACACTCAAACCTCTGCATATTGTAAAACAAAATCCAGCCATGTTGTAACATTATCTTGTTGAGCTGCCCCATTAAATGTAAGCGTATCCACAGTATCATTTTGTCCTATTGCAGATTTTGACACCCCAGTCTCAGGACAGGCATGATTTCACTCAGAGGCACAGTACATCATCTGTGTTTCAGGTACTGAATAGTGCACCACCAATGTTTTGTTTCGTGGACTTAACCCTTATTGTGGAAGATAATACCATGGCATTGGCATTACACATTTTGGTAATTTTTCATTAGTTAATGCACATATATTTTTCTGAATATAAAAAGTTGTATCCCAAGGGTGACATGTGAAATGGAGTTTTGAGAGAACCTGGTAAGACTTTTGCCTTATTCAGGGGTTCCCTAACATTTTTTTTTTGTCAGCTGAACCCCTTAGACTTAAAATGTTTACTTGCGATTTTAAGTTAATATTTAATTCATTAAACAATTTTGCATAACCTTATGTTGGTTGATGACATGCAAGTCAACAGATAAAACATTTACTCTTTTTAAAGCAAATGTTTTATTTTGAAAATTGTATATATATATTTATATTTATATATAGGGCTGCACAACTTTTGTTAATATTGCTGTTTGAACTGAGATATGATTAACTTTTGTAGCTGGACTTTAAAGTGGACTCAAACCGCAATTTATTTGTGTCTGTCCACATTATTCACTTTGGTGTTTTTAGGAACCCATTCAAATTCAACAAACTAATAGTTATTATTATTATTTGTTATTAAAACAGTAAAGTATTTCTGTTTTCATTTTTTATAATGAAGTTTACAATAGCCTACTGTAAATAAAAAAAACTATGCGATACTATTATGATTTATGTTACACATTTGTATGTCTTAAATTCTCCTTTCAAACATTCAAACCCTTGATCTTTTAGCATTTCAAATTCAAGCTTTTTATTTTGGCAGAATACTGGTGAAATGCTGTAAACCTCCATTTATAAAAATGTTGGAAATTATGTGAATGTGTAAATAAAATGAACCGAGCATACAGTACATGGTTTCCAAATGCACGTTAAACTAAGCACACACAGAGATGGGTTGCTTCATTTACTGTGAACTCAGCTGCTCTTGAGAGAGACGCTTCAAACATCACGAGTTGCTGGATTAATCAACAGCCTAAATTTTAACAGCTGTGAAATTTTCCAAGTTTGTGTGCTAACTGTGCTTTGACTTATGAAAAGTCGACCTATAGCAAACTAAGTGAAATTATGTCAGAGCAGCTCTTTGATGTTTTGTAAAGTTTCATGAACCTGGGATATTTACATTTATGCGTTTAGTAGGAGCTAAATGCATAATTGTATGACTAATATTTGTTACAAAAGTGTTGGCAGTAAGCATTGATCTTATTTAAGTGAGCTGTGACATTCAATATGCTATTTTAGTTCGCCAAACGTGTTAATGTGGTGCAGTTCATAGTGTCAGTTTGTTATTATATGTGCATTTAACCCATATTTAGTAACGATATGTAGGCCTATTATTTAATTGCTTTAACACCCGTGCTGCGGTGTTGTTACAGTCGGTGTGTTTTTTTAGGGTTAGGACACTTTGGCGGGATAGTCCTAAACTGACAGTTAATCGGAGGTTGCATTAATTAAACAACGACAGCGTCAGTGTAATGTTCCTGGAGCGCAGTCCGTTTTGTGCGTGGCTGACCCGGTGCCACTCACCGTACTGCCCGGGAGAGCGCGCTCAATAATGCATGCACGTCATTAGAAACCGGAGAAGTCCGGTGTATAGCCGTTATTTCCTGGGAAACGCGAGTCAGGGCGAGGTGCTGACAGTCCAGCCTCTGAAGCACTTCAGGTTACATAGAAATCTTTGGACTTGAAGACGTGTTTCCCGCCTCGTGCACTATGCTTGTAGTTTTTTTATGCAGCTGTAAGTGAGTTACTGATAGCCTCGTGCGGCGTCACTTCTGTTTGACCCAGAAGCACGCATGTTTTATTCAACCCGGGATTAAGCGCGTACAGCAGTGACGATATAACTCGTGGTTAATAACCGCTCAAAACCCAAACGCCGCCCTCGCCAGTCGCCAGTCGCCACCCTTCAATTCACGAAAAAAACATGGGGCTTCAAAATTCTCGCGCTAGCCTATATGATCGCGACAGTGTGCGGTGTTTGGTAAACAAGAAATGATGGTTTGAGATAGTTTGATATTATAAATACTCATAAAATTAGACATTCATTAAGGCATTTAATTCTACATAATTAAATTGTCTCACAGAATTGTTTAAATCTTGATATGCAGGCCTGTGGGAATATGGTGAATATAATTATTCTTTTAATTATTTGTAATTATTGTCACACACACACACACACACACATTATAGAAACTGCTAGTCGGACCACTAAGCACAAAAGTAAGTCAAGTCTATATTGGTCTTAGGCAAGTTTGGGCTTGTTTATGGAAAGATTGGGCTTCACAGGTGCCTGGTCACCCGGACACAGGCCACTGAATAAATTGTTAACATTCCTGAAGCTCAAACTGTACAGTGTGGCACTCGCAACGGCAAGTCATGGTTCGATTCCCAGAAAATGCACGAACTGATTAAAAAATATTTATACTTTGAATGCAATGCAAGTCGCTTTGGATAAAATCATATGCCAAATTAATAGCAGCGGCACATTTTCATCTCATTCAGCACATTTTCAACAAATTCAGCTCTCTCCGTAGAGTGTTTGGTGCTCAAATTCAGTTGCTAGACTGTTTTAAACTAAACTGCTATGTGAGAAGGGTCTATATTCTATTCTTGGCTGTCATGGTCGTTCTCAAGGGTGTAATACATTGGCATTTCTTATTAAAATCTCACAGATTTAAAGTCATAACATAAAAAGAGTTTTAAGATTCATAAATCTATTCAAGGATATAAAGTGAGACATAGTATATTCTGTCCAACCACTTTTTTTCCTGGACAAAAGCAAACATTGACATGATCTTGGTCTAAATGTATAACATATTCATTCCCATGGAACTGAGGTTGCCCGGTAGAGTAAGATACCCCTGTAGCGTCTTTCTAGTTAAGTCACTGATGTGGTACATATTAGTTCTTTTTCTCTATGGTGTGTTTAATTAAAGCAGAGACAGATGGGATTATCTTGGAGGTAATGGTAGCACCCTGGTAATGTCCAGACATAAGGTCATTGGTGTATTTGAGGTCAGACCACTGCTTGTACTGCAGGACATGTTTCCATACTTATGTATTTGGACATGTAAGATACAGTTCAAATGAATGCCGTTGCATTATATAGCAAATTATTCATCAAAGTGCCATTTATTTTAAAGAACTCCAAATCACTCATAAAAAGAAAGTTGTCATGTTCTAGATTATAAAACAACAGACATTGTTTAAAATTAATAATAAAAATGGACATACATATTCAACAATTTGTAGTTGTAAAATGTTAATGATGTTCCATCATATTAAATGCGATAAACGCCTGTATGAGTTTGAGGAGAGCTGACTTCATCAGTTACCATTCAAAAGTTTGGGGTCAGTAAGATTTTAAGTTTTTTAAAAGAAATTAATACTTTTATTCAGCAAGGATGCATTAAAGTAATCAAAAGTGACAGTAAAGACAATTATAATGTCGCAAAAGTGTGCAAGTGTTTTCAACATTGATAATTAGAAATTAGAAAGTTTCTTGAGCATCAAATCAGCATATTAGATTGATTTCTGAAGGATCATGTGACACCGAAGACTGGAGTAATGATGCTGAAAATTCACAGGAATAAATTTCATTTTCAATTAAATTAAAATATAAAACAGTAATCATCTTGACATCAAAATGGGTTAAAAGTAGTTTTGCAAAAAGGCTAGAAATGTAAAGTCAATTTGGAAAATAGAACCGCAATTGTTTGCAGATGCCACTTGGTTCTGTTATGTTGTTACCTGCAATAAAATTCATACTAACTGTTGAAAAAAAGATGGATTATATAATCTGAGGATATTTAAGTGTCTGACTTGGCTCTTCGGGAACTATGTGGTTGCAAGTCTGAGTTGAGGTGCAGACATGCCACACTCACTTCGGATCAATCTCTCTCCAGCACACATATCTATACACGCACACACAAAGGCTAAGCCCCCTCAGCACCATATCGAGTACCAAAACAAAGTGTTCATAATTCATGAGCTCCTCACCATTTGAAAAGAGGGAAAGATTCCTTTATATGTCCATTATACAAAACCCTTCTGGCCACTGGGGAGCAGCCACAATACAGTTGCTCATTTAACATACACACTACAAAACACGCACACCCTTAAATTAGCCTAATTAGATGTCTACAATTATGCGAGCAGTCCAGTATTGAGTATCCTGTCAATTTATTTTTAAGATAAGTTGTTAAAAAAAGAAAAAAAAAGGTTGTACCAAAAATACATTTCCTCCTGAACAATAGTTTCCTACTTTATTGTACTGTAAGCTTCAAACAAAAAGCCAATAAAATAGTTATATTATATTAGCCATTTTCCTCATAAGCTGGATCCTCATCCTTTGGCACCGACTGGTATAGCTGAGTGATGCTATTCAGATGCATTCATTCATAAAGCGAGAAACATAATAGCAGCTTAAAACCTACAATGGGCATCAGTCAAATCCCAACCAGACAATTAAGAAACTCAAGAGTAGTCAAATTGTCCGGGGACCAGGGGATTATGGTAGAAAAAGGGAGGATGGAGGGCAAGAGGGGAGGTAATGGTAAGACTACTAATAACTCATTCTTCTTCCTGAAGCAGATAGCTTATTGTCAGCAACTAGCATAATGTTGATTAACTCACAAAAAAATGAAAGTGAGGCACTTACAGTGGAAGTGAATTCAAGGTCAAGCACTAAAGGTGAATAAGGTGAAGACTGAAAGTGAAAGTGAGTGATGTGACTGCCAAGTATGGTAAACCATACTCAGAATTTGTGCGCTGCATTTAACCCATCCAGGTGCGCACACACACACACCACGAACACAGCCATTTTGCTGCGGCACCTGGGGAGCAAATGGAGGTTCGGTGCCTTGCTCAAGAGCACCTCAGTTGTGGGTATTAAGGGTGGAAGAGAGCGCTGTCCATTCACTCCCCCACCAACAAGTGACTTTTGGCTTACAAGTCCAACTCTCTAAAAATTAATGGTGCCCCATTCACCAGTTGATTAATAGCAGTTTTCTGAAATGTTATGTTTCAACATTTCAAATCAAATCAAATATGCACAAATTTGCATACATTTGTCAAATCTGAACATTGGATAAAGTAAAGTTCAAAATTCCACTTTATTGATATATTAGAGTTAAAGGTTTTTACAGAGGGGATTTTGGATATCTCTATTTTTATGACTCTATAAAACACAAAATATTGTCAAAAGATATTTTTACCATGTTTTAAGGAATAAACATTTATATAAACGAGGTGGGTATATATGAACAAACTCCTCTGTAAAAACCTTCAGAATATATGTGCATGAAAAAACAATGGTTTTGCCTGTAGTGTCTTGTACGGTGGCCGAGAAGTGCAAAACAAATCACAATTCTGAAAACAAAATAACAAATTACAAACGCAAATGCAAGTCTAAAAAACAAAATAACAATTCAGAAAACACAACAACATTTCAGAAAACATTATAACAAGTCAGAAAACACAATGACAAATTCGAAAACAAAATAACAAGTCAGAAAACACAACGACAAATCAGACAAACCGGAAGAGGTAGGTATAGTTTGAGACAGCGCCATTAGAATTGTGATTTGTTTTGCACTTCTCGTCCACCGTAGTCTTGCCTTAAACAAGGGATGAATCAAAATGATTTGTTTGTGGTAATCAACATTATGCCACAAATGCTGTCGAATGAGCATGACTTGTATTGAACCCAGCATATTCCCTTTGAGAAGGCCTCAAATGTCACCCGAAATCCATTCTGAGTATTTCTGTCTTTTTGTCTGATTTGTTTTGTAAAGCAGATGGAAGCATTGGTAAGTTGAGGTCCGTGACTCTGCGCTGTATAGCTGTTCGCAACTGAACAGAATTTCTTTTCGCGGTATTACTGGGGATACCGATCCCTCCTCCCCCTCCCGTTCCTGCGTTCCTCTTCTCCTTTGCATGTCTCAGGTTTTTATTGACGAGAGCTTGTTGTCTCTGAGATGGAAACAATGGCGGTTTGGACCCATTTACTAAGAAAGGCGAGGAGCCAGTGCCAGGCGTTGTGTGGCGCGTAAGACCGACCCAAGTGACTTTTCTAGGTGTGGCTTCCTTCAGCATTCCAGTGTGACGTAGTCGAGGTAAAGGGGAGGTTTGTGTTATGGTTTCCATGGCGCTGAGGTGGCGAGCATTGTAGGTTTTCTCCTCAATGGCCAGTAATAGATCCTTAAAGCGCTGTCCCGTTCTGGGAGAAGCCCCTTTCTCGGAGTAGAACGTCTGCAGCTTTTCTAACTTGTCATCAGGCTGATGTTCGTATTCTAGCGCTTGATATTTGTCAGAGTAAGCCGGTCTCAGATCATGTGGTTTGATTGATGTTTTCATTGTCTGGGAGTCTCTAGAGGTTTCTATGGTTACAGTGGCATCACAAGGGGCGGAGTCACAGAGTTTGGTGCCACTCCCCTCTCTGCAGGAACACTTAGGCGGTGAGACACAAAGCATCTCCTTCTCACCAAATGTTAAGACTGAAATATACACATATACAGATTCTGTCAGCTGAGTATGCATTGTATGAATTTCTAAATTAAATGGGTCCAAAATAGGGTGACCACTTGGTTATTGCTTTGTTACAAGACTGTAGATGTGATTTTGCAGGACAGTGCGGGACGTGTGTGAGAGATTAATGGACTACTATTAGACTATGTAAATGCTGATGATGATTTGATGATAACATGCTTTAAACCATCAACAAGCTTTGTTAATTGTGACCGGCTTTGTGACTGGCACTCACTTTGCCCATGTTCAAGTGATAGGGCACAATGTAATTTACTCCACGGGACCTATTCAGTCTACGAATCACAATGAACTGAGTAAACAGGCTAGTAGGTAAAAATCACATTTTATACTAAAACAATTTCCTTAAACAGGAAATAGTTTGTTCCTTTATTACATTATTCAAGCATTAATTGTGTTTTACTGGATTCAGTGCATCTTGAACTATTTTTTGTTGGATCTGGCAACTTTGAGCAGGACATTCTTATCCAGTATGTGTCTAGAAGACGTTCTGGCTGGTGTAGCTGTAACAACTCTTAATGAGGTTCACAATGATTCCTTTGCTCCGTCCAGTCAACATCAGTGGGAAAAAAAACCCTCTCTACGAATGCGCTGGTTGGCTATTTTGTCCTGCTCTAGCAAGAACATGATGGCTGCAAGAAAGGATTTTGTCTATTTTTTATTCTATAAAATACATCAATATAAACCCCACTCATAATTTTTTTAAAGTTTTTATATGTCTTGAAAAAGGTTGCTAAACTGGACTACAGAGGTTGTTGGGGACATTAAATGGCATCATGCAGAACAGGTAAACTTATCTACTCAATAGTCCACTTAAACAGCCTTGCTGTATTTATAATCACACTGTTGCAAATGATTCTAACTCAAACTTTCCAACTTCTAGATTTTAAGATTAAAAAGACTAAAAAAGTTGTCTTAGTGGTGGTGATGTTGAAGTTGTACATTTGTGGTACACTTTGTTTATAGCCTAACTTTAGCTTTTTATTTCTAATGATTATATCTAGGCTTCAAAATTCAGAAAAAAAGTATGTTAATTGATTATCTGGTTGGCCTAAAAAATACACCATCCTTGCAGCACTGTATTAGTGATATAAGAAATGAATATTACCCTTAGGAATCAGTCCATCATGTGTCTCGACCAGTATGGCGATCTCATTAGCTGTATCCACGGGGAGGCAGGAGGGGGAATCTGCTCTGTCCGCTAGGCTTGGCTGCGTTAGTCTAATGGACTCTGCTGTCCTTTTTGTGCCACTCTGGGTGTCTCTGTCCTGTGATTGGCTCCGCTGGGTCTTACTGGCCTGCCTTGAGCTCCTCTCATTGGCTGTGTCACTCTGAGGAGACTAGTAAAGGAATAGGTTGTTAAATGTTTTGTGTGTACATGATCGTTTTAGACACAAGATGGAATTCTTGGATAGAGATATAGCTTGACGGTTTACCTGCTGCTGACTCTTTGCACTTGCATTGCTTCTCCCTCTCGACAAGCCCTTATTCAGAAGATTCCATTCGCTGTTTTCTTCTCTCTGAGGACAATCATTAACATGTTAGCTGTGATCCAAAACCTAACAATTAGCCAACCTAGAAGGCATCATAGCATGAATTGGGATCAGTTTTCTTCTCCAAAATGGAGGACAAAAGAAATACTGATAAATACACTTGTATTTCAGGATGCACCAATTTTAAAATGCTGATAATTATTTTCATGTTATGGTCAATAAACCAATAAATTATCGATAAACAGATAAATAAAATTCTATATTATATTGTGTATATAAAGTAAAAATAAAATGCTAAAAACTAAAATGAATCATTTTAAATGCTATGAGTAAATTTAGGCATCACAACATTATATTGTACGTATGTTGAAATTTGATAAAGATTACATTTAAGATTAATATTAATACATAATAATATTAATTTTTAGTATTTTAAAGATTGAATATAATGTTAAATCACAGCTAATGTAACGTGAATGTAAATAGAGGTATAAAAAAACTGTAATATTGACCTATATCCAATGTGATACCGATTTTTTGGGAAATAAATGAATCCTTTTATTCATCAGATACATTAAATTTATCAAAAGTGACAGGAAAAACATTTATAATGTTCTTTTGAATTTTCTATTCATCAAAAAATCCTGAATAAAAAAATGCATCAGTTTCCACTGAAGACTGGAGTAATGAAAAAAATCAGCTTTGCCATTACAGAAATAAATCATATTTTAAAATATTTAAAATTGTAATAATATTTGACAATATAATAGTCATTACTGTATTTTTGATTAAAAAAACGCAACCTTGGTGAGCATAAGAGTATTCTTTCAAAAACATAAAAAAATTTATACATGTATCAAGCATGTACGATTTTACCTTCATGGTCCTCACTACCTTCTGATGCCTGGTGAGTTTTTTCAGCAGGAGATGGTAGCAAGCCAAAGTGGTTGACGGCTTGTTACTGATGACCGTGTGGATGATATCAGTCAGACCGTAACCTAGAGATTCCGTCATGTAGTTTAACACAGCAGAATTCAGATCCTCAGGACACAGCCTAGAAAGCAACAAAAAACACACACAAAAACAGATATTAGAAATGCTGAATTGATTTTTTCAAAATGTTTGTGAATTTTTGTCCATCTCTATGTCTATTCCTTTGGGTAGCTTTACCATTAGATTTCATTTTACAGGTACCTGTTTTTATGAGTGACAGTATGGAGGGGTCTCTTGGCATATCCCTCATTCAACCATTTATCCTCCATTGCTGTTTTTACTGTTGGCCTTTTTGCTGGTTCTGGCTCCAGCAGAGACAAGACAAACTGTACAGCCGCTAGAGAGAAATAAAGAACGAGAACATTGACATCTTGACACTGCTAAAGGAGTCTCAAAACTCTGTTTTAACCTTACACAGAAGATCTCAACACTGATTTGTCAGAGGAGTGAGTGTATGTGTGTGTGTCCGACCCAGACTGAACTTCTCCAGGTTTCTCTTACAGAAGGGCAGATCAGATTCAAGAAGCACTTTGCTCCCCTGTTCCACCTTCTCAACCTGGGGGAGACTCCTCAGATCAGAGAGCCAGCTTGGCACTGCACTGGCCTTGTGTGTGTGTGTGTGTGTGTGTGTGTGTGTGTGTGTGTGTGTGTGTGTGTACCGAGGTGAAGGTAGTGTTTGTGTCAGAAGACAGTGACGATCACATTTACTCATTCAATAAAGAGTGCCATTACAGTCAGCCTCAGGATGCCAACAAAACACACAAAATGGCATTCTATGATAAATCATTTCTACCATACTTCACCCACAGCAATGACTGTATGATGGTGACCTTCAACTGTTACCATACAGAGTTTTTTCTACCTGATTTAACACATTAAACTGAAATGTTTGGTATAGATTAATATATTTATGTTGATTCAGTGATGTTAAATGATATTATTTGACTTGAATAAAACCAGTTAATGTAGGTGTTACAATTTATGTTTACTTATGTCTACTAATAATATTAGTTTATTTATAATATTAATTATTATGCTAAATGATATCCACTATAATATGGAACACATTTTTGGATTGGTGTCGATTTAGCAGATATTATCCAAAGTGACATTAGTAAATGACAATTTAGTACATACTGTAGGGCTGTATGCACTTGCATCTGTTCCATTAAATACTTCCTTCACTTCTTTTTAATAAACAATGTATGCACTGCTTCAGTGAAACTGGCGGTAATTCACAATATGTAATGTACAAACTACGTAATGACCTAATGTAATCTGCAACCGAATCGGGAAACCTGGCCAGGTTCTGTTCCACTAGCAGACATTTTGCATCATCATGTTTGTAGTGCATCTATTTTTGCAACTGGTGAATATACTCTGTTATTAATATTCATGATAGTTAATATTAATGTGCTGGATCAGATGATCTCACAATCTGATTGAGAAGAAGGACACTTTAAAATGCACCACTGCACTCAACACCATTTATCTCTCGTTCTCTTTTCTCATTCTCTCTCTCTTTGTATCTCATCTTGATGTAGAACCCTTTAGGAATAAATCTTCAGGCGTATGAATATGTGTGGGGTCAGTAAGATTTTTAAAATGTTTTTGAAAGAAGTTTCTTATGCTCACTGCTCACCAAGGCGGCATTTATTTAATCAAAAATACAGTAAAAACTATTTATTTAAAATATAAATAAAAAATATAATTATATATTATATAATAAGAAATAGTTTATTATATAAAATATATAATATATTTAAAATATTTTATATTGTATTTAGAATTATATATAAAATACAATTATATAGTCTTACTGTGAATATTGATCCATTTATTGCATTCTTGCTAAATAAAAGGCTAATTTCTTAAAAAAAAACATAAATCTTACTACTTTTGAATGGTAGAGCATGTATATATATATTATATATGTGTATATAATATATATTATATATTGCCCACATGAAGAAAACTGCTTAATAAACATATTAAATAATGTTTTAATGAAAATGTAAAAATGCAAAAATGTTTCTGTGAGGGTTAGATCAAAAACAAAAATAAATAAAAGTCTTTAGAAAGTCAATGGAAAGTGTGTGTATACTTTACCTTTGCTGATGTCCGATGGTATCGGACTGATTTCTCCATTAACCATTTTCTGATGAAGTTGCTTGATATTGAAGGGCTCCACCGTAAACGGTAGAGTGCCAGTCAACATGGCAAACATACTCACACCCCTACACATACACACAGAAACACACACACAATCTTCATCAATAGCCAGCATTTAAAAACATTACACCCATCTTCAATAAAAAAGTTGACGTAAACTACATACATATACATGTACTTTGTGTACTCACACAGACCACACATCCACTTTAGGGCCATACTTCCTGTGGGCCAGCAGTTCAGGAGCCGCGTAAGCAGGACTGCCACACTGAGTGTTCAGCAGCTCCAGAGAGAGAGAATCTGCCTTCAGAGTGTTACTCAGTCCAAAGTCTGCACACAAACACACTTATATGTTAGTGTACAATACTCACATGAACATACAAGCACATACAACTGTCTTTAGTTTCTGATACAGAAACTTTAAATAGCAGACTACTTATCAGTTTATTTTTTCTTTCTTAGACGTATCGGAAATTAGGCATTTAAGAATAATATATAAATCATACAGATTTCAGAAGCCCAAAATGAAATACATGAATACAAGGATGAAGGAGACAGAGAACCATGGAACTGACTCATTCCGTCTCATTAAAGCAATTATGAGCATTTCATGAGTAGTTATATTCCTCATTTGGAAGTGGCTTTGGATAAAAGCATTTGCAAGATGACCAACTGTAAATGAGATGTGCTTCCTGTGCATTTGTTTACACTACTGCAACCATAACGGTTGGTTATTCTCAGAGGTCAAAGGTCAAACTATTAATGTATTACAGTAGGAAAGCTTTGACAAAAACTTTCCTCAGAATAAATGATGTACATTTACACACTATGTAAAAAGGTCAAATGGCAAGACACACTCACCTACTATCTTAATGTTGTTGAGCTCATCCATTAGTAAGTTCTCAATCTTCAAGTCCCTAGTTAAAAAAAGGTGAAGGAGGTTAGTTAAAAAAAATAACACACATTGGGGACCATTTTAATGTTAGTTTAGGTTTTGTAATTTGTGTTATGTGCTTTTGACATTTTTATTAGTATATTTAGCTTTATTTTTGTTTAAATTTCAGTTTTAGTAATGTTAGTACTTGCAGTCAGTTGCCAAGGCAACATTTTTAATTTTCATTTAGGTGTTTTAAGTTTTTCAACTAATATTTTTATTTTATTTCAGCTGTATTTAGATTACTGAAAACAATTTTTTGTTGCTTTAGTTAACAATAACAACGCTGCCTTCCATTGAAGCACAAGATGCTCTTTGCACCAACTTTTACTTAGACTTTTAATAATGGTAATATAATGTATTAAACTAGAAAAAAAGAATGCAAAATAAAAGCATTTTTACTAGTGGTCTCAGACTTTGGGACCCTACTGTTCATATATACTGTACATATATACAAACACCCGTATGCGTCCAGCTGATAGGGAACTCAGATCACCTCACTCCATGTGCGGGAATTCATGACCAGCCAAGAACCTCTAGCAGCACACAAAATGTAATGAAAAAATGTGAATTAAAAGGAGATTTGTATTAAAAAACAGAGCTACGAGAGTTATTGTTGGTGGTGATATCACTGCTTGGTGGTCCTGGAAGTTCAGTCATTCTGCCAAGTTTTACTTTTACACTCTCCTCTCTCTTTTTCCTTTTATCTTACTCCCGCCTTCTCCCTTTCTTTCCACTTCATAATAAACACTCACACTCACTTTGACGACCGCACGCTCCTCACTTTTAATATGAAATTGTATGAAAAGCCTATAAAAACATCATAGCCCTCTAAGTTATTTTCATTTCTCTCCATTTTTACTGAGAAGGCTGACATCTCAAAGCCCAATGGGCGGCCAAATGTTCCTCAACTCACACACACTCATACAGACGCTGTCCCTAAAATGTCCAAAGTACAAAGAAAAGTTGAAAAACTACTTCAAATATGCCCGTATTAAAGTTCTCTGACAGACATGACATGTTTAAGGGGAAAACTGGACTGCTGTCCAGCAGCGTGACTGGGTTTTTGGGGTATTATTAATGTGTATCGAACAGCGAGGTCAGCAGAGACAGACTCAAAGGCATAAAGTGAGTGTTTGTGGAGCCAGTTGATAAAATAGTTTGATTTGGGTTGATTAATGTCATTCGAAGTGGGTGAACTTTTGAACTGAAACCACACACTCCCTTCGTTACCATAGGGACTGTGTATGCTGCCTAACCCCACGGGTAGTCAAGTGTGTGTGTATGTAGGCTATGTGTAGGCTGATGAACATCCTTTGATCCTTGACATATTCTAACGAAGGCCCTTTACTGAGTGGATTGTGTGTGACAGACCTCAGCATTATGAAGCTTTATCCTGGGACTCCATTAGTAAGGAAGTCATGAATGATGTGTTAACCATAGTGGCTCTGGCTGATGATGTCATGAGAAGCTAATGGCATTCCCACTCTTGCCTCAGTTAGGCTTCACTGCCAGACTAAAGAACTACACACACACACACCATAGACTTCTATCATTTTTATATTATATAATTGTTTATATTCATACATTAATCTAATTATACTACTACAGACTAACTCTAAACCTACCCCTAAAAAAGAAAATGTGATGTTAAATGTATAATAAAAATTTAAAAAATGCATTTATATATTATCAGGATAGTAATTTTATATAAATTATGTAGAATTATAATAATATAAAATTCCAAAATTACAAATATTAACAAATGAATCACATTTAATTTGAACTGGAAAAATAATGTTTATTATAATCCTGATTATTAATAATTAATTGTATTAATAATCTTTAATGTATTCAATTTAAAATGTTTCCCCAAATTATAGCCAAGTAAACCCACACACACACACACACACTTGCTCTTTGATTTCAAAACCATTTTCAGATACACTTTTCTCATGTATGCTATACAGCACTTGTTTTTATTTTCTATGTTTTTCTATGTGCATGTGAATCTAATTATAAATACTACAGACTAACTCTAACACTAAAAGACGAAAATGTATTTATTGATGAACTAATGAATAAACAACTCATTTATTAAACATTTTAAAATGCCTTAAATAAATTTAATAAATGTATGCACTTTTTTACTTTTATAATTGTAGATATTTTTATACATTTTACATCGAGAAAAGTAATTGTATAAATAAATTACATAAGATTCTAAAACTTAAAAGTATTAACAAATTTCTTCTTATTATTAATAAGATGCTAAAGAAAATGTAGTTTTATTAATCATATTTAATAGTTTGTATTTATTTATTGGAAAATTGTTGTTGTTTTTTAATTCGAAAAATCTTCTCCCCACACTACAGCCAAATAAATCAACACACACATACTTGCTCTTTGATTTCATTCATTTTCACACACACTTCTCTCATCTATGACACTGCACTTCATTATTTTAAGGCTCTTATAACTAGTGTCCGCTATACAGCTTAGCACCCTCTCAGCGTTTTCCTTTCTCTTTTTTTCTCGTTCTACCCCACTATATCCCTACATCCCTTACAAACCATATGATCTCAAAACTTCATTTTTGTGGGTCCAATTGTGTCATTGTGCAAGAATATCCATTCATTACCTGTGAACTATCCCGTGTCGATGCAGGTGTTCCACTGCAGACAGTATCTGACGGGTGTATCTGCAAACCTCTCTCTCCTCCAGCCGTTTGCGTTCACAGATTCGATCCATAAGGTCTCCTCCTCCGCATAGCTCCATGGCCATGTAGTAGCAGTTCTCTGTCTCCAGCGTCTCCAGCAGCAAGACGATGTTCGGGTGGCGGATCAGCTGGTGAATCCGGGGTTCGCGCTTCATGTTTTTTAAAATGTATGAATCCTGACGAGCCTTTTTCTTATCTATCACCTTGATCGCCACCTGACAGTGACAGAAACAGAGTCATTATGCTTCATTTTATTATCAACTTTGTCTCGTATGTTTCTCTTAACATTTATTAGAAAAAATGAAGATACACAGTAAGCTGATAGAGCTAAAATGAATATGGATGATTTAGTCTTGAAAGTATTCAATAAGAAATCTTTCATTTAACTTTTCCACAGCTGTTTCTCCTAAAATTTCCTAGAAAAAAATAAATACAGACACAAACAAGATAATTGTTGACAAAAGGTGACACATGAGATTTATTAATCTCATTGCTGTCTAGGAGAAAAAAAGAGATTTAAGAGATTTCACTTGATTTTTATTTTCTATGGGACATTATTGTCCAAAGAAAACGTCCATAGTATTTAGTATATTATATTAAAACTGATTTAGTTTAGTTTGCTGTGTTTAAAACTATAGCTCAAAGTCCATCTCTTTAGGATCTCCATGATAATAATTTACAACCTCAAATTCTAGGATTGAGCTTGGGTGATGTGTGCTTACGTGTCACCATAGCAACCTGTTCAGGAAAACAGAGTGGTCAGGAAGGGCTTAGTGATGTGTATAAGAGCTGGTAACACACACACACACACCAGCCACAATTACTGACCCATGAAAGCTCAGGTCACCACAGTGAGAAGAGGAAGACAGGTTGAGCTAAAACTCTCTCTCTCTCTGTTTGTCTGCGTCACGATGAACCCAGAAGTTTTCCAATTTCCCCAGAATATTTTTAGGCATCTATTAGACATTCTATATTGATACTGACTTAAGAGATACGAGAAAAAAAAAAAGAAGTTAAATAAATTAATTAAAGATATTAACAAATGTATTAAATTTAATGTGAACTAAGTTTTTTAAATTATTTTTATTTTGTTTAATATTAATAATAATTGTATTAATTTATATACATTATTTATTAAATCCAATATAAATTATATTAAATTCTAAATTATAATATATTAAATCCAAAATTTATGCCCAAACTACAGCTAAGTAATCCCACACACATACATTATTTTTTTAGCCATCTCATAGCAAATACTCTGTATTGATATTATAATGTAATATAATATATATAATATATAGGCAATATAATGTATGTATTCATAAATAAACACGAATACATTTATAAATAAATACATAAATAATGTAATTTATATGTAAAAAAAAAAAAAAAAATTAATGTATACACAAAATATAGTCAATTACATTTACATGATTTAACTAAAATACCATGACAAAATGTAACCATGACTTTTCACTCATGTTCTAACAACGCTGATGTAGGCGCATATGAAACATTTTACAGCAAATAACTGTAAAGTACTATTTCCACAGGCCCTAAAAGCAAATCACTGAAATAATGACAATCTAAAGCACCATTACAAATCATTATCTATTATAAACATTAAGAACATTAAGTTAAAACTCACCATCGAAGTCTGCAGACAAAATACACACTATTTAGTATGCTAAAAATTCATCAGATCCATTACATGAACAAAATGAATAATGAAACACTACTGAGTCAACATCAAAACATCAACAGCCACACAACGCACAATTCATGATCACCCCTCCTCCTCCCCCAAACATAAAGTGCCTTTTGTATTAATAAATGTCTCTAACAGTTTGAGTGTGTTCGTGTGGATGGATTATTACTGCGGTGCGTGTCAGAGATTAGCCAAGACGGAGTTGCTATGAAAGCTGAGAGAGCGAGACAGCATGAAAAATGGATGACAACCCTTCAGCGCACCGATGACTGACACCCTTAGTGCGCCTTTGATTGACAAGCGTCTGCGTGTAAGAGACTGGGTGTGTGCTTGTTACCTTCTCTCCTGTACTGATGTGCATGCCTAGCATAACCTTGGCGAATGAGCCCTTGTTGATCATTTTGCCCACCAGGTAGCTGCCCACACGCTTAGTGTGAGGGAAGTTTTGGAGCAGGTCACAGGGCACTTTTCCAAAGCAGGGGGTTGCCGCCTGCTCCAGCTCCCCCGAATCTGTCATGCTCCCATCCAGAGAAGACTTCAACACAGCAGGCATGATGCCAGTAATGCCCGTCTGCTAGCAGATCCAAAGGACGACACCGAGCGGACAGGTAGAGGATGGAGGAAGACAGGTTGGCAAGAGAGGAAGGGCATGTGTGATGGAGGCTGGTCTCATTGGTTCTTCTTTTGCTGTTGGTGTTTGTCTGTCCTGTCAAGAAAGAGAATATCCATTCTTCGCTCCTCTCGTGCGTTTTTCTTTAGTGCAGATGCTGATCCACAATCACATGCCGTGTATTGGGACCAGGTATCTGTCTTCTACTTGTCTCTAGCCTCAGATCTACCTCGCTTTATGTCTTTTTCATCTAGACTGTCTCTTTTCTGTCCAACGGAAGGTTCTTCTGTCAGTCTGGTTAGTTCATGCACCCTTGTCTGTGTGTGTGTGTGTGTGTGTGTGTGTGTGTGTGTGTGTGTGTGTGTGTGTGTGTGTGCTGGTAGATAATTAACTGTATCTGGTCTCAGGTTGATGCTGTGAGCCTAGCGTAGTGAGAGGACACACTACACCGTAATGACCCCCCACCTACACACACACACACACACACACACACAGAGAGAGAGAACACAGAACGTAAACTGAAAAACAGTTCCCAAAAATTATGTTACAAAGTCCTAAAATATATTATAAGCACACAAGCACGGTTTTCACTGTATTTACTTCTACTAGTACTTCTACTCACTTTCTACTTATTTCTCCTATTTTTAAGCCTTCAGATGTGTTAACTTAATGAATTTAAAGTTTAGTTATATAAATATAAAATAATATAATAATTTTAAAAAATCTCTCTATGTATATACATATATATATATACTCACACACACACACACACACATTTCCTTTTTATATATTTAAATATATTCTTCGTCAAATTAATAACTTTTTTATTTTATGAAAAAAAAGTAAATTATGTTTCAAAAGCATTTTAATTAGACATAATATATAAATATAACTTGTAAATATATATTAAATATATCACACACACACACAGACTGATTCATATATACATTGCAGTATGGTAAATATCTCTCATTCATATCAACTCTATCCACTTTGAGAAAACAAAGACAGACCCTATTTGGCAAAACTGTGTGTGCATGTGCCTCAACAGTTTAATATCCATGGTTCAAAGCAGGCCATGACAACAAGATCCAGAAAGCGCAAACACACAGACGCACAGAACAGAACGCTTTGCGTTCACCCCCAAAAATGTGTTCCAGCCTTGAGGCTTTGGCAAAACACAGTGCGGTCAAATTAATAGTGCTGAAAACCTCTGTCCATTTCCTGCTCTGTAAGAAACCAATCCCCAGCAATCCATTAAAGCATATCTTAACACTAAATAACTTTTCAAAACCCTGCTGGAGCATCCATGCGCTAGCATGCTAATCTTCATGAGGAAGTCTCATAGGATATCAGCAGACACATTGCTAAATGAGCTATCATACAAAAACATTAAGTAAACAAAGTAAACAACATACAGTAAAGTGTAGCTGATGGTTCACACAAAGCAGATACATGTGCAGTCTGTTCTCTGTTATTAAAAAGACAGTACACCCCAAAATTTAAATTCTATCATCATTTACTCATCTCTATTTTCAAACTTATCCAAATCTGCAAGTTGATTTCTGCAGAACACACAGACCAAAACAACACTTGACTTGACTTCCATTGTATGGACAAAAAAATTATCAAAATATATTTTTATATTCCACAGAAAAAAAAAAAAGAAAATGAAAAAGTAAAAGATTCAATTGTAATATTTAAAATGATTGATTTTGTTTTTTTTTTTAATTTTGTTTTTAATTTTGACTTTATTTGGAGAAAATAATGTTGAATTGATATAATAAATACAGTATTAGTTAAATCATATTATATTATTTCTCGTATATTATAAATATTTATTAAATAATATATAAGTAATAATTTATTGGTTATTAGAAGATAATTATTAGCTTCTGTATCAGACAGAATATTAATATCCGTGCAATGGTGTGCATTTACCCCAAAAATACAGAGATTTCTTAAAATATCTTCCTATATGTTCCAAAGAAAAAAAGAAAGTTATGCAGTTTAATGCTGAACAACATGAGAAAGGTGAGTAAATGATGACAGAATTTAAATTTTTGTGTGACCTTTTATTTGCTTGCATAAGTTCAGTTGTGAAGAGTGCCCTCTTGTGGCTGAAGAACCATATATTTCATTTTGCCTGACTCAAAAACAGTCTAATCACACAACGTCCTGATGAAGATTTAATTCAAACAAACACCTTCAGTGACTGCCAGCATCACAGCTTGTTTAGAGGCCTTGTGCTGTCAACAGAACACTCTGCAAGAAATACAAGAAAAGCAAATAAAACTGAGGAACAGAGAGAGATTTGCCTGTCTGTAAGCTTGTAGATGGGATCGAGTTTAAACCATAATTACATTGAAAATGCTTTAACACACCTAATGAAGACCTGCTGCA
>NW_015547302.1:284685-289618 GCF_001515605.1 Sinocyclocheilus anshuiensis
ACACACACACACACACACACACACAGAGTAACATGGGGCAGGGTGATGACAGCAGTGAAGTGAAGCAGTCATTTCCTGAGCACCATGGCCAGATGTCTCACACACTACGTCTCCGAAATCCCGCTCACACACATACTGGTGTGTAATAAGTCAGACATTTAGTTCTCATTAATACCAATACAAGGGTCACTCAGACAGCTGCTCGGCAAAACCTCATTACGACGTCCTGCTAAAGGGTGAACCTCACTATTGGGGAACAGAGTTGGATAAAATAACAGAGTGATATTTTAGTGAGTGTTCTCAGTAATGCGTGTGTGTTTGCATGTGAGGCAGCGTGTGGCTTAATTACTGTGTGCTAATGAAAAGCTGTGTGTGAGTTTGTGAGCAACTCATATGGTGGAACTGCCACACTGCGCTCTCAGCTCGTAAATTGCACACCTTCTAAAGGACGTAGGCTGTTGCTTGTGTGTGTGTGTTAAAAAGCTAAAAACACGGATTTTAGGGCCCAGATCAACAGAGTGCAACTGCAGTAAAAATCTCCTTAGAGATTAGTTGGTGTATAGTGGATGTTATTCTGAATTGTTAGAGCGAATGATGTGCTAACGTGGATGTGCTGTACCAGATGTGAAAATGTTAAACTTAGATAAATGTATCATTAATCATCTAAGAATGTGTGCGGATGTGAGAAATAGAGACTATTCTATTGCATATGGGGAAACTTGCATAAACCCCAGATGTTTCCAGACTCATCCATGTTTTGAGCCATCAGAATGTTTCCCTGTAGTTTCCAGAAGAGGGCACTACAGAGAAACTCATCTTCTCTTTCTCCTTAACACTGGGAGAAAATGAACAACCTTCAAAATGCTTGGTAAAGCATAATAGATATATAACATAGCTTTCTTTTGATTATAAACTTGAGCACTAGCATACTAGCAAACCTTTTGAGTAAAAAAATGCAATATTTAGCAAATTATTTTTGTTTGAATAAATACAGAATCATGAACTGCATTCGGAAACATTTTTATTTTTATATTTTATTTTAGTTCATTTGTTCCTATACTTTTATTGCATATGTTGTTATTCCTTTTCCGGACTTGTCACTTGTCCTAAAATAAAACTAAGATTAGTATCTCTGTATGGTTTTTAACATTTAAACAGGTCAAAAATGAATCAAACAGCACAAAAGAGTTATAAAGAGCACAAAAAAACGTACAAATTCATTGTTGTTTGGATTGGAACTCCACCGTAGTCCAGTAACATAAATCATTTGACACAACTCATTTTGTGGTCACTGTAAAACTCACGCTAAAACAAGCCATTGCTGAATTAACTTTTTCTTTAATGATTCACACTCCGAACAACACATAAAAAAAGCAGCTTTTAAGTTTCTCTAGTAAGTCATTTCAAAAGGGCAAGCGTAGAACAAGAAAGGGGGTTTTGTTCTGTGCTTTTCATTAATTGCACATGCAAAAAACAGTGTTTATACCCCTCATGCCTTATTCTATGGCCATTCTGTCACTGATTAGCAGCAAAAGCATTATTCATTAAAAAAACCTTCCCAAAAATGACTTCCATGACATCCATCTCTCCATAAACGTCCCTGACTGTAAATTCACAATTATTTGACTCTCTCTACCTCAATTTGAACACGCAGATTAGATTTTTTTTCACCACAATACCAGTGATTTCCTGCTCATATGGTCATCCATGCACCCAAAGTCAACAGCAGAGAGACCATACAGCATAATGGATGTGTTTTATGGAAAGGGTGTTATATTAAGTTTAATAGCAGAGTGCGGTGGGCTAATGGCTGCCTTTGGCTTCCCTCCTGAAAATAGAACTGAGGGTGGGTTTGGAGGGATTCCTCTGTATGTGTGTCCGAGTGAGAGAGAGAAATGTATATGGACAGTTCTAGATATAGAACATGCAGACAGATTGAAAAAGTGTGTGTGACGCATGAAAACTGGATGAAAAAAAATATTAAAAGGAAAAAGGCCATTTCAAATGTTCCATTTAGCTGCTTGGGATTTAATAAGAATTTAGATGGGCTAAATAAGGACATAAATGTATGAAAAACATTTTAAATATATGTGTGTGTGTATATATATATTATCCTTCTTGTAACCTGTGATCTGATGTTCACGCAATTTGGGCTTTGGGGTTTGCATGTGTGAATGGTCGATAATGGGCTACAATATATAAGTTAGAGGCAGTTTTAAAGGTGCATGAAGGCAAAGCAGTAAAATATTCCCTCTGCACCGTGCTGAGCAACGCCTCTATCAACTTCCGTCCCACCCTCCATTTAGAGAGGCTTGCTTATTTTAAGAAAGAAATGTAAATGCTCTTCTGAATTATTGCCTTTTCTATCTATCTTCATCGGCCCATTTATCTGTCTCTTTGCCTAGCTCCCTTTGTTTTCTTTCTTTAACTAACTTGCATCATTTTATCAGAAGTGGCCTGAAATGAAGTGCTAAGTGTCGGGTTTTATTGAAAGGAAACAGATTGGAACAACACGTGTGTTTTCTCAGGCCTGTAAAGACTCCTCTGCTCCTCAGGCCAAATTCTTATGAATTACAACCTATGTGTGTACTGATGAGTCCTCACTACAGACTCATACCTGCTGAGAGAGAGTACTAGAGCAAGAGAGACGAGAGATGGGTTGAAATGTACTGTTAATGAGTGCGTGCATGCACGTGTGGTTGTGGGTTGCTGAAATCATTAATGCATTGTAGTGTTAACAAAAATCTGGTCTTAATTTGGCAAGATTTGTGCCATTTTAATGTACATATTAAATGTGTTGCCAAACTTAGCAGTAATTCAAGCGGCTGTCTGCTCCACTGAACAAAAGGTTCCTGCTAATCTGTCATTAACTGTAAATGAGTGTATGAAATCTCGTGAGAATGCCTTTCACTACAGGCACAGAAAAGTGTGTATAAAGATATATTTAGATTCCATATGCAAGCATATAAATACACAGAAAATAAATATTACGTTTTTATAAAATAATTTGTATTTAATAAGAAAGGGATTGATGAGTGATTAAAATATGGGCATTGTTACTATTTTTGTGTGTAGTTTCTACTATTACTTTTTTTCATATTTAAATTTAAAACCTAACAAACTTATTTTTTTCTGAAATTCTGTTTGTGCTGTCTTCTAAAATAAGTGCTACTAGGTTTGATATTTTGTAAAACAATACAAATACATTCAAATATTTTTATGCGTGTCCAAATATGTTTTAAAGCCACTATATGGAGCGTGTAATATTTAACAATTATGCAGTTGGTAAATGAATATAAATATTAAATGCAACAACTACATAATAATAATATCCCACTTATATATTATAATAATATTTTAATTATAATTCATAATAAAAAATATTTACATATATTTTACATTTTTATTGATTTATTTTTCCAGATTAAAAAAATAAACCACATCAAACCTAAACTCAGCAGCTGGCCGTGTGGTTAAAGAGCACGTGTGTTGAAGGGGATGGTTGCCGAGGAACCAGTATTTAATAAAGTCATCAGGTCTAAGATGGGAAAGAAACCGCAGCTCAAAAAGCATGAGAAATTGATGAATGCCACCCCCACATCCGCATTCACTTTTCTCTCACTTTCACTCGGTGATCATTGTGCTGCTGCTGTAAACACATCTACAAGAGAAGTGTCATAATACTGTACTGCCAGCCTCTGCCAATAATACAGGATGGGAAATGCTTCATTTAGAACAATCTTGAGAGATGCATTGATTTAGCTCTGCCTTAGAGTTTATGTATGTGTGTGTGTGTGTGTGTGTGTGTGTGTGTGAGAGTGTGTTTTCACTCTCTGATATTTCTGTGTGTTATGTTGTTAATGGCACACCTTATTTGCCAGGCAGAAACAGACAATTAAAAGCAACTTGTGTTAAACTGGGTCCATTTTCAGTGGTATGCCTCCAGGACCCACAAAAACAATCTTCAGTGTGTGAGTGTGTGTCTGTTTGAGATGGGGATTTACACCTCACTAATGATGTGTGAGTTTAATACTCGTAGCTGTTTTCAGCTTCACATGCAACAGGTTAACACCTTCAGTGCCACGGTTGGTGAACAGAATGTACACTCTGAATTGAGTTTCTACACTATAACAAAGGGGTTCGTAAATCTGCAAATCATATGGTTATCTGTTAATATGGAGCAGCTTCTTATGTGATCTAGTAAAGCATATTATGTGACGAGGAGTCTTGAGACAGGTGCATGATGGGATGCAAAATGTAAGTACTCAACTTTTCTAACTCAGTTATCTCTTTTATTTTATTTGCCAAACATCTCATCTTCTTTATGATATAGTTTGATCCTCGCTTTTTACTGTAGGCCTTTATTGACATATTCAGAAATGTAATCCATTTCCGTATATCAATTTATATATAAAAAAATAAAAATAAACTATATTATCGTCAATCTTTAATCTACTAAATGTAACTATAAGGCACAGAGATATTATAAACATTAACATCATGATTTTCTGTAAAGATGATTTGAAACTGTGTATTGTAAAAAGCACTATTCAGTACAAAACAAATAAACCTAACTTCACTATTAAATACATGACAGAAAGAACAACAATTTAATTACTTGCTGCGTGAATACGAAAAATAACAAAATATATGAAAAATTCTGTAAAGTGGATAAAAGTCAGTATTAATGTATATATATAACACTTATTTATAAACACGTACAATGATATATGTTCTGTTTTTAGATTCTGTTTACGAGGAAGGAAGGTAAATTCTGTTATTGGAATCAGGTCACTGATTAAATACAGTGAGGTTAAATGGAGTAAGACTGACTGGGAGGAACATCGTTAGCACATTGGCATGACGGACTGCAGTAATTAGGGGGTGTGGCTTCACATCACCAATCACCCTGCTGTGTTTGGTGCTTACTGCT
>NW_015547302.1:289741-333005 GCF_001515605.1 Sinocyclocheilus anshuiensis
GCTGATTTACAGTGTGCAGACTAAGATGTGGCTGTTTTAGCAGGTCATAACTCGCTACACACACATACATAGACACATTGGCTAAATGAGTGCCAAGTGCACACACACACACACTCCACTCCACACCGGCTTCACCTGGCTGTTTTTGTTCCCTTTCACACTTTTCCTTCCTTTGCAAATCCCTGATCATCATAAAAACAGAGGCTAGTATACCAAGTTGTCATGAACAGCTGGAAGTGACCCAAGCTGCAAGGAGCTGAGGAGAGAAGGAGAAGACGGGTAATTATGCTAGTTTCATGTGCTGGTGTTATTGTGCTGATTGGTTGTTTTGTTGCTTCAGTAGCAAACTGAGTGAGGGGAGACTTTTAATGAATGAATGAATGTGCTTTAAAGATCATTTAACATGGATTTTTAAAGACCATACATATATACATATATATATATATATATATATACACACACACACACACTCACACCAAATAGACTACTCAAACCTTTACTTCTATACTAGCAAACATATCATGTAAACTAATATCAAGTAAAATAAACTGTTCTTTAAAAGACATCCAAGAACACATTAAACCATTTTAGCAGGAAAACCCCCCTGATGACAAAGACATTCCTTAGTTTAAAGTGCCCATTTCTTCTTTGTAAATTCTTCTTTCAGTTCCATAGGGCTGATTTTAATTTAGAACTTCCTCCTTTGGGAGACACATGATGGGAGGGTTACTCTTTAAGCGTGAGTGTGTGTCTGTGTCTCATCTACTCATCTAAATAAACCCCAGGGTGAAGAGTCGAACTCACTGCAGGTGCAAGGCTAAGAATCACAGACCACACACACAGAAAAACATATGATGATCAGGCATACTTTGTTCATTCACACAAAAGTTCCTTCTTAACAATTTAAGTGCAGTCCATGACCATAATATAAACGGGACAGATCATTATGACAATGAGATCACTTATTTTCAGCTTAGGCACAAGCTTCTATGCGCACACACACACACACACACACAGAACAGCCCCACCTATCACCATCTCTCTGTGAAGTTCAGACCATCATGCTTGAGTGCTCAGAACAAGTTTGGGTCGAGTCGAGGGGGATCAACAGGGCACAAGGCCCTTGAAATCCCACTGGAGAGCAAATTAAAAACGACTGCTTCAAGAGCTGGTTAAAATTCTTATGCTTTATTACTCCTTTCTCTCACAGAGCTGTTGAAAAAAGAGAAGAAAGCAGGGAGAAGTGCAATGTTGAAAGCCAGAAGTAATTCCGCATAGACGTTTTACGATGGAAACTTCAGCAAAATGTAATTTCACTCCAGAAAGAGAAATCCCATATTATATGAGAGAGAAAAAGTGTGTGAGCGAGTGAGTGAGAGAGAGAGAGAGAGAGAGAGGAAGATGGGGAGCACTGATAGGTTTTTATTTCTGTGAAGTATTAAGGCAAATAACATCACACTTTTCCTCTTACCTTTCCTTTAATATATTCATTTCATTTTCACCAAGCGTTCAGCTTCGTCCCTCAAAAGCATCTTTTCTGGTGGAGGTTGAGAGTGGCTAGAGTGTCATCTGCTGCATGAACTAGAGAGGCCCTGAGTGGATAAACAGTCGAGAGTGTAAGCGAGTCATAAAGGACAGTCAGGATCAGCTGAACCCTGCTTACTACAGACCAGAGACTAAGTGTCTGACATGATTTATGACTGCTGTATATCCAGAAGAATCTAACATGATTTCATGGGATTGTTAAAATCCAGGGCTTTGTATCATTCTGGATAACTATATTTTATTTCATTCTTTATGTTTTCACAGTGATGTTCCATTTATTAATATTATTTACACATACGTATTGGAATAATAACAGTATAATTCTTATATAATAACAATAATAATTAAATAATAATAAATACATAAATAATCAAATAATAATTTAATTGATTTATAAAAAAAAAAATTATATTTAGAATTATTATAAATAATAATAATAGGCTAATTATAATAATTATTATTACTATTATTATAATTAAGTGGTATTTATTATTATTAATATATAAAAATGAAAGATTACACTGAATTTTTTTTGCCCTATTTCAGTATGAAAATAAATAGTATTAGAATTAAATTTAGAATTCTAAAAGATTTTAAACAAATTAAAATGAAACGTTGGTTATTTTTCTTTTCTTTTCTTTGTTTTTTATTTAAAGCAAAAAAGCATAAAAGGAAGAAACATTTAATATTCTGCATGATTTTCCAAAGTAAAAACAAACAAACAAACAATGTTTCACTGAAACTGTTAAAGTCAAAGTCAAAGTCAAAGTCAAAGTCAAAGTCACTTTTATTGTCACATATACTGATCATTTGTAATTAAAAAATGGTTTATAAAAACAGAAGCATTTTCACTAGTGGTTTCAGACTTTTGGAGCTCTCTGTATGTTACAATTATTTTAAGAATAAAAAAAAAATGAAATTATGTTTTTTTGAAAACGGGCTGTTTTGACTGTGTGCTGACATTCCACTTGATGTCTGATGATGGCACCATGCAGCCAGCATGAGGTGATCTGGGAAGGCAGCCATTCTCTTTCTTCAAACATGTCACTAATGTTCTCTTGCTGTTACTCTCTCAGCAAGGTCAGAAGTGACTGCAAGAGTCTTGGTTTTTGACATTAAAATAAGTTTTTCCCTTTTGCTGGCTCAATACAGACACAAACAAATGTCACTACACTATCCACCTAAAAGCCATCAGATGTGAAAACAAGGGCCAAGAACATATGGAGGTAAACAACAACGGTTTTAACACAGACAGCAAAATGGACATTATGAGTAACAAACGATTCCTCAGCAGTTTGGAACGCCAATGAACAAACCAAACCCAAGCTCTCTGGCAACTTATTTAGATTCATCCATCAAATAAAAGCCACCATCCCACCGTCTCCTCACTCCCCGGTTATCCGCACAACATTAATCAATGCAAATTAATTTTGTCCATACAGGGCCACCATAGACTTCCTGTAGCCGGTTGAGTTAGCCCTCAGTGTGATATGAATAGAAAGAGAAGAAAGAACCGCAGCTTTTCTATCATATTTCAGCACAGATCCCGAGTCCTCACCACAAGGCCATGTGACGACGAAGGTTGCCTTGTTTTTAAATTGCGGCTTCGTTCTTCCAGTGATTTGATTTATGAAATGATCAGGGGGGAATAAAATGACCCCCCTCCCCACTGAGAGTCTGTCCACAGGTTCAGTATGAAATGAATTATGACCAGACCACAGCAGCACAACAGTGTGATAAAGAACAACTATGAGACAGTTATTATCAGAGAATCCACCACATTAAATAATACGCTTCAGCATAAAACATAGTGCCTTTTAAGCAAATAAGAATTAAATGTGAGAAACATTAAACACTCAGAAGACTACTCTGTCTCATTCAGAACCGTTCAGTCCAACTACTGTGCTTGTCACTGCCAGACAGTGCCAGACGTCTAAATATGGTAGTCTGCGAAATGGCTGGATACTGGCAGCAGAGGATTAAATCCAAGCAAGGACCAAAACAAAATGTTGATTGACCCTGACACTTCCAAATGGGTCATTTAAACATATGACTAAAGTTTTTTCCTGAATTTAAAAAACTTTCTGCTGCCATGTTTATATATACATTTAAATAATCATTTGTTTTAATGATCCATTTGGATGTGTCAGGCTCAGTTATATAAACACTACTAGTTATATGTACACTACTCAAAACATTTTGATGTCAATAAGATTTTCTTGTAAGTCTTTTAAGACTCTTATGCTCATCAAAGCTACATTTATTTACAGTACAAAAATACAGTAAAACGATAGTATTGTAAAATATTAATTACAAATCAAAATAACTTTATTTCATTATAATTGTTGAAAATGTAACTAATTTATATGATGGAAAAGCTGTATTTTTAGTGTCACATAATCCTTCAGAAATCATTCTAATATGCTGATCGCATGCTCAAGAAACATTTCTTATTATTATCAATGCTTAAAGCAGTTGTGCTGCTTAATATTTTTGTGGAAACCATGATACCTTTGTTTTCAGAATTTTTTGATGGATATAAAGTTCAAAAGAACAGCATTTATTTGAAACAGAAATATAACATAATAAATGTCTTTACTGTCACTTTTGATGAACAATGCATCCTTGCTGAATAAAAGTCTTTAAAAAAAAAGAAGAAAAAAGAAAATTATATATCCACATTGTCACAAAATAATTAATGTTGGTTACATGTGGTAACGACGTCTAAACTAAATCGTTTATTACTCCAAGTTTGTCTCAGTTTTGACAGATCTTTTCCCCTTGTAAGAGATTGTGCTGAGGCGTATATAGATTTGGCAGGAACTGACAGCTGGAAAAAGCCTGCTTTGTGTTTTTTAATGCTGCAGATTAAATTGGTTTAGACAACCAGCATGCCAAAGGTTCTTAGTGTAATGACAGGGATTTTATTTGGACAAAACTCTGTCACCAATTTGTTGACATAAATATGTATTTAGATGGCCAGTTTGTTTTATTACAAACACACATTTTTGGGGGTTCAGCGCGGCCTGATGATGTTCGAAAAAGTTGCAAATGCAAGTTCTCGCTGCAGCCTGAATTGTAAATGGTGAGCTAAATGGCTGTTTACGAATTGAGTGCAATTACGCTATTATACATGATGGCCTTGTGAATACATCCAAGAGTGAAATGTGTTGGACAAGCGCAGATGAGCAAGTAGTTATTTGGTTGTTTATCAGAACTTCAAGAGCAACATTTAAAGTAAATTAGTGAGCGCTCACCACAGGCAATTAGAGGTGAATAACAATCTGAACAAGGACACATACGCAAACATAAGCACTAACAAACAAACGGGTTTCCACACAATGCATTCAACTCCCATTCATTTCATCACTTTCGCCACATGCTAACACACACAGTCAGGTAATACAGCGCATCATAAAAACACAAACATGCACGAGGTCTTGTTTTGTCTCATTAATTACAGCTTGTTAATCTTCAGCTGTGTTTTTGATAAACACTGCAGAGTTAGCCCATAAAGACTGATCACCTCACATTGTCTGGCTTTATATTTCACAGTCTTTTACTCTCATACACCCTAACATCACACATACTTCATCTCTTCCTCTTGCTCTCTCTCTCTTTAGATTAAAACCCAACAACTGGATTTTTGTTGGAAAAATCCAACTGGATTTTTTTAAGTTGTACTCAATGAAAACCAAAGTGTAATACTAAAAGTGCTGGATGTTTGCTTTTGTTCTAGAGTCTCACTAATAAACAATCAAAATGCATTGGTTTGGCTGACAAGAACCCATCATATTTGACCACATGTTGAGATTAATGCATTTGGACTAGTGAGTTATATTGGACTATACGATGCCATTCCATCCTTGAATGTTCCAAACATTTTTTGCACAGCCCAATAAAAACTCTAAAAATGAGCCTGTTTAAAAATAAAACTGGTGTTGGACTAGCATGAAACAAGAACTGAGATTTAGGTTTACGGGCTCTCTTAAAGGTTGTCTGTGATGACAGCTGATTGGCTGAAGGATGATGAAACATGATCGACACTGATAAGGAGTGGAGTGGCACAACTGGAAACAGCATCAGGGTGGCACTGCCAGTGTAATGCCCGTGTTGGGCCAGCCATAAAGCCAGTTAAAGGCTCTAATGTGGCAGTGGTTTCATGGTGGTTGGCTTTGAGCAGCAGGAAAGGGAATTAAGGGGCATATAAAACAGGAAGAGAGAAAGAGAGAGAGAGAGAGAGAGAGAGAGAGAGAGAGAAAGAGAGAGAGAGAGAGAGAGAGAGGCTATATGACATTTAGCACACAAACATGCAGAGGAAAACCCTCAGTCTAGTTTTATCTACCCATCTATTTTCTCTCTACACACCCAGAGAGAAGAAAAGAAGAATGAAAAAGCGCAAGAAATATAAACATGTTCCTTTGCTTCTCCTCACATTTTATTAATTAAAACCTTCTCTATGGAGTTCCTATAGGACTCTTTAAATGTGTGTGTGTACAAGAGAGATAGTGGGTGAACCTACTGTTTTTTTTGTTGTGCATGGGGTGGAATATAGCGAGGAGAAAGATGTTTTTTTTTTCTCTTGCCATGTTTTAACCTTAGGTTACTCTCTTGTCATGTGTTTCTTTCTTTCTTTGGCACATACAGAGATATAATGACTCACAATACAGTGCATCTCATACTCACCCACTTAATCACTTCAATACTCACTCTTTCAGTCTCCAAAGCCAATCATAAAAGAAGATCTTACAACATAAACATACAACAACTTAACATACTTTACAACATACTTAATTTGTTCAGAAACACTAATTCATCTCGTCATTTAATGTTTATTTTATATTTTGTTATTGTTAAAAATAAATAGGTAAATATATGCAGTAATATTTTCTCAAAATCCTAAAACATTCTCTGTATTTCCAGAATTAAATTAGATTTTGAATCCCAGATTTTGAACCTCATAGTATGTCAATCTGTGGAATCAAGATCTGATTGCACACTCACTCACTGCCTTGCAGATGCATTGAGTCAGATTCCTCAAAGTGTTTCATATGTGTGCTGTGTGTGAGAGACCTTCTGATGACAACCTGAAGGAAGAGAAAACAAGTTTTTGTGCGTACATAAGCACACGTGTGATCTCCCCAGTTCCCTCTCATCCTCTCCTCCATTTCATACTATCAAACAGTCCAGGTCCCGGAATAGGGCTGCCCTGCGGCTGCCTGACAGTGCAGATATTTTCAGTAGGTCCTTGTGGTGTTATTGCAGGTGTCCAGGCAGGATGCCCGTGTGAATTCGGAGAGCACATCAGACGCTGTATAATTCTATTAGTCCTATATACAGATATGTATATTAAAACCACACTCAGCCAGGGGATACCGCAGTGCTTAAGGAGCATGGGACAGAGCAACCCATCTTCAAATATTAAACGAAAGTGTGTGTGAGCGTCTATGTGTTAATGAACTGTTAAAGAATGTTTGATGGACAAAACAGACAGCTGATGGAGGAATGTGTGTGTACCAGTTCAGTAATTCTGAACTCTTAATTTGCGAGTTTCTTCCCAAAAGGCCAGCAGTATACCATTACATTCAATTACACACTCTAAAATGTCTAAAATAAGACTTGCTGTGTGTGTGCGCATGAAACACATAAAACACTTAATCTTTAACATACTCAAGTACATATGGTATGTGCTTCTAAAATACTAGGGGAATGGCATCTCCCTTTTTAGTTTAATTACTACATTACCAAAGGAGCACTCCTTTGTATTTTTTCAGATCCCTCTGTATTCCAGAAACAACAGACAATTAATACGAATGAATGCATTTATGGAAGAGCTTTTTCTCATGCAGCCGTCCTATATGAGAGGCTACAATCATTTCTAAATAAAAACCCAGAAACTGTGACAATTTAAAATGTCTTTAAATAAGATTTTAAAAATCCATTCCAGTTAAGCCCATTCAGCATGTTCTAAGAAAGAGTATCTTTTGTCTTTTGCTCCTTATCCATTCCTCTCTCCTTTTTTTCTTTCCCCAGTCATTTCCTCTGAGCGGTTCACTCATTCATGATTTTATTGCTTTTGGATTTAAATTGTTCTCACTATCTTTTCTCAAGAGAACAGAGTTCATAAAAAAGCACCTGCTTGCTCTCTACTCTTTTTTTTTCTTAACTTTTCATCTCATTCTCCTTTCCCCCCAATCTGACCTACAATCTCTTTGCCATTCTCTATTCAACACTTCCTCTTTCTCACTTCCTTTTTTCCTTGTGTTCTCCAAGAGGGAGTAGTTCTCTGGTACTTCATCTGTCCAGTGCTAATGTTGTCCCTGGAGGCTTGGAGACCCTCTGAGTGACTCCCTGCTGTGATTCTACGGAGTGAGAAACCATTACATCACCCTCTAGAGGCTAAAATGAGAAACTACCATAATTTTCTCCAAACTCTACCAACATTTATCAATCTGTCCCAAAAAATAGATGCCAATATAGAAGCAGCCGCCCTCAAAACACTGTCACCAACAAAACCAATAGAGCTTACTGACTGGCAACAGAATTTTAAGGCTCTAACACATCAGCATCTTAACGAACCAAAAAGGCTATTCTTATAAAGAATATTTGATCTTTCTCACCATCAGCCTAGTTGGAATCAAACCACACAAACAAACATTAAAAACATTATTCAGAATTACACAAAACACACATGAAATAATGACACATCCTCACAATTCCAAAGAAAGTTGATGAATTCATCTTCCTAAAATATTGTTAAGATAAAAAAAGACTACCAGTATGAATAGATCTCCAATCCAAAAGCATTTAGAATGAGAGTAGCTTGACTAAATAATATTATTCACCTGGTTTGTAAGTTTTACTGTATTTACTTGTATTGTCTGGTCAGATTGGTCTGTTAGTTCGTATTGAGGGGTTTCTGGTCAAACTGAGAGACCATCGTAATCTAGCAAACCAGATGTTTCAGGGTTTGTGTTGTTTTTAACAGGGGTACCCTATCAAATAATTTAATATTAACTTGCCCCGTTAAGTCTTAGCCTATTTGACTGCATTATTCCCCATGATTTTTCACTTTTTTTGAGCGGCAAGGAAGGACAACGATAGGTCGTATTTCATGCCAGCTCAGCTTCCTTCCCCTTAATAATTTTCTCACACAAACAAAGTTGACCTCTGTCCACGTGTGTTTCGCTACTCCCGCGTGACAGGTCGTAACGCGCAGCGATGAAATCCAATGTCAATACCGCTAGAGTCGCCGGGGGTCCTTGTCCACGCCGCCCCATAAAGACTGTCATAAATACGGTAAATACATCAGTGTATATGGTGCACGTTAAGAAATACCGCGTTTTCACGGAGAGATTAACTTTATGAATGGGTTTGTGGGTCACGGATGGTTTGGCGTGTCGTTTCATTTGAGGCGGATTGAGGATGCTTCAGTGCCCTCATACATTTAATCGCCGGTTACCGGTTCTGTGATCGGTCTTTTTCTCATATGCGCACTAATAACGGCTCACCTCTGGATTTGGCAGCAGTGGGTCGCGCCCGCCGCAATGGGGTCTCTCGCCTTTCTTTCAAAGGGATTTTTTCTTAATAGTTTTTTCTTCCTCCCATATACCCGCGTTCTTCGCGCTGCCACTTCCGCAATAAAACCCTTGGCTGGCTGCCACGCGGCCATTAGCACTAGCAAAATAACTGTTAACAATATGGTGCCCAGACACAGCAATTCCGACTCTAAAGTTTAACCAGCAGACATGGTCTGAGTACACTGATGCCAGAGGTTACAAAGCGAGGATTAGTAAACAAACGCATTTTACACTTGAGTGCAGTCTCATCTGTGCAATAAGTGCACAGTTTATTTTTCTTGATGCTTCACACCTGAGAGGAACACATTCATTTATAGTTTAATATTGCGAAGACGTCTGTGAAAAAAATATTATATTTATAAATAAGCCTAAACTTAGTTGTGCAATTCCGATGAGATTACACAGAAATGTGTTAATTGCGCGCTGCGGGATAAAGATAAAGCGCATGCAGTGTTTCCTCTGCTTTATATCACAGGTTATTATGAGCTGAAAAGGCCCGTTATTAGGCACGTGCCATTCTATGAACGGTTTTAGGTTAATCAAAAACGAAAATGTTCAGTGCATGTAATGGAAATTATATTCTGCATGATAAATACGCCTATACAAATTGGAGAACAATTAATATTTCTTGTACATCAACTTTGTCATTCTAAAAAGATTTGAGCATTTAAATGATGTTGTAGCCTATACATATTCGCCAATAATAAAGGAACTATCAAATCAGCATAAATGCGCTATAGTTGCAGATTACAGTGGCCTAGCCTAATTCAAGATCAACATACAAATAATTAAAAACCGAACTAATTAAATAATGGTTGAATAAGAGTATTAATTTCCTTAAGGTGATCACGTCTAAATTGATAATAATAATAATAATAATAACGAGAATGAAGTATTGTGGTGATAATGTACAGCCGTCATAATAAAGACACATTAACTATAGCCTATAACTTAACTCATAATTTGTTCATGAAAGACAATCATAACCGCAGAACTAAAATAATTTAAGTAGGCAAAATTAATAAAATATATTTTATAATAATGCATTGTATTAACAATAATTAAAAAAATGTTTTGGGTCAAAGTAAAGTATTGAGGTTCTGTTTTCCATACTGAAAATATTGAACGTGTTGGCCAGCCTCATGCAACGTTTAGATCAAAATTAAACTCGTTACCAGAATATGAGGTGCAGCGCTGCACGCTCATATTGGCGAACCAATGAAAACAAATATTTTGGTAGTATTAATAACCCAAAATGTTACTGAAATTATAGGCGCCACAATGTTTTAAATATTAAATGCACTCGATTTCTACTGTGTAAATCATTTAGACCGAACATAGCCTACATGAGGATCGAATTATTTAGGAATTAAGTAAGGCTGAATACTGTGTAATTTACTCAGAACAAATCAGTCGCCTCCATTAACTAAAGTAAAGGTGTTTTTTCTCTCTCTAAACTTAACTAACAATATCAATAAAAACAACAACAATAATAATTTCATTATTATTATAGGCTATTGTTGTTGTTATACAAAACAGAAACTTAAATATATATATAATTCCGTAATTTCTGAAATAAGCTGTCAGATATTTAGGCCATCACAATACGAAAAAAAAATCATCCATATACTTTTTTCGTATTTATATTGTACAGGTCCACATAATAGTGGTTAATGCTATCTGGAAATCATCAGGCTATCGTCTGTAAGTGACGCGACATTAAACGAAGAGTGAATTAAGATTATGTCGGCAATTCACTGGAGCATGCGGTAAACTGTACGAAAATAATCAACAGTGTATTAAAATGCCAGTTTCCTGTAAGTCTGGTATATTTTATGCATATGCATACCCTATTTATTTTATGAATGTAGCGCTAAATATTGCTGCTTTAGCACAGACAATTGACTTATACAAATTTATATAAAACAATGTAAAGATTATAAAGTGGCAAGTGTCATTTAAGCTTTTTTAAATTTGAATTAATGGTATTTTAATAACATTATTTTATAATAAATAATAATTGTATAAAATACGTAGGCTATGGTTTTAAAATAAAATAGCGTATAATTTATGCCATGTCTCTTTTTCATTTATAAATAAACAAGAAATATTTTTCTTGTTCATATTTTTCTACTGGTTGACAAAGTCAACACGCATTGTGTATGTGCATAATACACAGGCGCGAGAATGAAGTATTGTGGTGATAATGTACAGCCGTCATAATAAAGACACATTAACTATAGCCTATAACTTAACTCATAATTTGTTCATGAAAGACAATCATAACCGCAGAACTAAAATAATTTAAGTAGGCAAAATTAATAAAATATATTTTATAATAATGCATTGTATTAACAATAATTAAAAAAATGTTTTGGGTCAAAGTAAAGTATTGAGGTTCTGTTTTCCATACTGAAAATATTGAACGTGTTGGCCAGCCTCATGCAACGTTTAGATCAAAATTAAACTCGTTACCAGAATATGAGGTGCAGCGCTGCACGCTCATATTGGCGAACCAATGAAAACAAATATTTTGGTAGTATTAATAACCCAAAATGTTACTGAAATTATAGGCGCCACAATGTTTTAAATATTAAATGCACTCGATTTCTACTGTGTAAATCATTTAGACCGAACATAGCCTACATGAGGATCGAATTATTTAGGAATTAAGTAAGGCTGAATACTGTGTAATTTACTCAGAACAAATCAGTCGCCTCCATTAACTAAAGTAAAGGTGTTTTTTCTCTCTCTAAACTTAACTAACAATATCAATAAAAACAACAACAATAATAATTTCATTATTATTATAGGCTATTGTTGTTGTTATACAAAACAGAAACTTAAATATATATATAATTCCGTAATTTCTGAAATAAGCTGTCAGATATTTAGGCCATCACAATACGAAAAAAAAATCATCCATATACTTTTTTCGTATTTATATTGTACAGGTCCACATAATAGTGGTTAATGCTATCTGGAAATCATCAGGCTATCGTCTGTAAGTGACGCGACATTAAACGAAGAGTGAATTAAGATTATGTCGGCAATTCACTGGAGCATGCGGTAAACTGTACGAAAATAATCAACAGTGTATTAAAATGCCAGTTTCCTGTAAGTCTGGTATATTTTATGCATATGCATACCCTATTTATTTTATGAATGTAGCGCTAAATATTGCTGCTTTAGCACAGACAATTGACTTATACAAATTTATATAAAACAATGTAAAGATTATAAAGTGGCAAGTGTCATTTAAGCTTTTTTAAATTTGAATTAATGGTATTTTAATAACATTATTTTATAATAAATAATAATTGTATAAAATACGTAGGCTATGGTTTTAAAATAAAATAGCGTATAATTTATGCCATGTCTCTTTTTCATTTATAAATAAACAAGAAATATTTTTCTTGTTCATATTTTTCTACTGGTTGACAAAGTCAACACGCATTGTGTATGTGCATAATACACAGGCGTGCTCCAAAGGATTCGCGTGGGACAAGAACTCTCCAAATGGCCGTGCAATAATTTGCACGTTCCAAACGGCGGGTAGATGGAGCACCTACATTACACCCACAACATGCTCTAAAACTCACATGGGTTTAAATAAATCAAATCATCTAAAAGCATGATAACTTACGCGACTTGGCCTAAATTTGGAAGAAAAAAATTCTCGGTAAAAACAGGTTTAAGACAAATTGATATTTGGCCAAGTACATTATTTTTCAAAAACCCAGTTTCTTTGAAACCATCTGAAATCTTTTTTCCCTCGATTTCATTAATAGATATAACAATAATAGTAAAAACAAGAAACACAAACAGCCTATCGAAAATAGGCTACATCATCAATCATAATGCTCAGCCTTGTGTTTAAAGAAAAAAAACTTAACTCTAAAGCTGAAGGCTATTCGTAATTGCATTGTAAATTTGTAGGCTAAATTTATAGGCTATTTAAACGTATTCAAATCAATGCAAACACTAGGGTACCTACACTTTTTAAAATAAAAATCTTTTGTATCGTATTTTGCAGTCAGGCGTTTTAAAAATATCCAAAAATAATGTATTATATAAATTTAATAATAATGGCATTTGTTTTGGGGATTTATAGTACCAGGAAATTGTCTCGTAGTAAAAATTAGTGCTTCTTGGGGACTTGTATTTAGAAACTGTAGACTGCACGTCTCATGTTATAGTTTGACAGGTCTTATTGCTGGGCCTCACGCAGATACAGGCGTAGATTTGGTAATAATTCTACACGATTGGCTCACGAGGGCTAGTGGGGAGGTAATGTGGAAGCATGTGGAGCATGTGCAGCCGCAGTGTGAAAATGATCGCAATGCCGCGAGCATGACTGGAGCTCAGTGAGCGAGAGAGGATTCATTCTGCCGGGCCGCTTTACCACTTATGGGCGGAATGTTCTACACGAGGGGCCGAAACGCTACGCGCCTATTGGCAGAGACCACCGGTGATTGACGTGAGGCAGCCCCGCCCATCTTCTGCCCTGGTTATTGGCACTTTAACGAATCCCGGCCACTGCCTCGGTGTCTGTGCGCGTTGACAGACCGATGAGACTGTTTTAAATAGACTGTCGCTTCGTTTTCAACGTCTTTGTCACATCGCCCGTGGTAATTAGCTACTGAAGCGGACTATTCTGACTCAAGGAATGCTAGATTAAGTGCTGTTGCAAATGCACTTCTCGTGAACTTCTCTTTCTCGGCCAATCTGTCTTCTCGGTTTGTTACCATGACTGAGAAACGACGGTCCCCGTGTACTATGAGCCTTAAAGCGCACGCATTCTCGGTAGAAGCGCTTATTGGCACGGAGAAAAAAAGAAAGCTGGAGGAGGACAATGAAAACTGTTTTGAGGAGGAAAACGAGGTGTCGAACCTGACAGAAAGCCCGCAACCCCGGCCTGGGAGAACTTGTCCAAGCACCAGGAGCTGCGAGATAGACTGCGCAAGCGACGAATCCCGTAAGTAGCCTTCTAGAGTTTTGACTGCAACTAAAACGGTTAGAAATAATATGTTCTGCGTGACACGTACGCGAAACAAAACAATTTTATATTTGTATATTTGTAATTCTGTCGGCTGAAAAGTAACACTGTACGAAGAAAATACACCCGCCGTTATTCTGTATATTCTCCAGTATAATGCAGGCTTCTAAATAAATGCGAAACAATAATTGACATTTAAGAAAATCGTTTTTTTAACTAACAAAATTCTTAAGTAAAAACGCCTTTGTAATTTAGAGTGGAATTTAGATATGGAGTGAAGTCACGGTGACAAAAGACGAGAAATATAGTGGACAAACACAAAATAACACAGTTACGAGTCTCATAAATATAGGCACTAAGAAAGTGTCTAATCTATTCTGTTTATGAGTTTGGCCACAATCATAAACACTCAAATTAACTTGCCTTCACGAAAGCCTAAATAGGCCTACTCGTAAAAAAATAAAGAAATAAATAGGCTAACTGTTGTACAGCTGGAATAAAATGTATAAAAAGTCGATTCACTTTTTCGATGTCTCTTATAATTGTTTTCTTTTTAAAGTAAACTAATACAGTTCTTGTAATTCGTCACAGATGCACAAGTTAAATACAATTTAATTCTTAACAATAATTCCATGATTGGCGCCAAACCAAATAAATGAAACACCAATAACAACAACAACAAAAAACCTGCAGATTATTTATAATTGCATTGTAATGTTTAACAATATTAAAATATAAAAAGTCTATAAAATACATGCAATGACTTCTGAGCCAGGAAGACCATATGAGTCAGAAAACCATCGCAAATCCGTTTGCATGCCACTTTAACACTCGTTATTGCAACAGTAGTTTAAATTAAAAGTTTTCTGCAGGTAGGCTAGTTAAAATATACAATAATTAAGACCACCTTTTTCTCTTTCTCAGCGGAGTCTGAGGACGTGTTGTTGGATAGCCCACAACCTGCATCCCAAGGCTCGCAGGTCCGGAGCTCCGGGGAGGAGACGCGCGTGGACCTGCAGGGCTCAGACTTGTGGAAGCGATTCCACGAGATAGGAACTGAAATGATCATCACCAAAGCCGGCAGGTGCATCACACAAAACATGCTGTACAGTTTAATAATCATCAGCTAAATATCACCATATTCATCATTTGTATTTGAATATAGTGGTAATATAAAAACAGTTTTTTATACATTCTTAGTAAAATACGCTATAGGCCTATGACTATTTAGTTTCTTTTGATAGATGTTAGATGTAAATGTTACTTTCAGATACATGGAGGAATTGAATACTATACATTTAACAAAATGTTTTTGAAAAGCTCCATGAAAGTGCTAAAATGTCGAAGATTTAAAAAAAAAATACATATAGGCCTCTATTTACATTTATTTCTATTAGGCGTGGTTTTGTGCATTACTTACAGCTACGTTTGTATTTGATGTTGATTTTTGTGGAATTGTATTTATTAATATTGACAATTTATTTAAATCAATGAACAACTATAATAATTACACTAAATTAATTGAAATTATATATTTGGGAAAAGGTATTTCACGCAAACGGGTAACATAGCCTAGGCGACTGTGTTTTTATATATGGTTAGAAAAATTATGCCCACATTAAGGTCAAAACTGCGCACTTAGGAAATCTGGATTTTGCCTCAATGTGATGTAGCCTATAGGCCTAACGAAAATATTAATATACAATGTAATTTTATCCCAGGCGAATGTTTCCCGCGATGAGAGTTAAGATTGCGGGACTGGATCCTCATCAACAGTATTATATCGCTATGGATATTGTTCCTGTCGACAACAAACGGTACAGGTGAGCCATTTACGAAACGTGTCTTCCCAACTGGTCGCTGTAGGGCAGCCTGCTGTAGGCTATTGTAGACAAATGATAGAAACGATCTAAAATGATCGAAAACATAATAATGAACATTTTGAACTAACCATCTCCACAAATGGCACTCCCGGACGTTGTTGACATGTTCAGTCCGGCCTTTTGCGATGCCCTTTTGGGAGCTTGACCTGCTGGACCTGAAGGTCATGAGACAACTGCAGTCAAAACAAATTCATAACGCGTTAGTTTATGGCGGGCTACGCTGTGCATCTGAATATTTTTGTACAGCTGTAAAGACAGAGAGCGGATTAAGAGGGTTCTGAATCAACCGTTAAAGTTTAAACCCTGCAAATAAAGGAAAAACAGGTTGGGAGAGTCTTAATTATTATTTTATTTTACATATTTTTTCAAAAGCTTTTTCGAACAATGTTTTTGTAACCACAAACTTTTGAATTACAAGTCAAAGCCCGCTAAAATAGAGTTCGCGTGAAGTAGTAACCATAGCAACAGTAGGCCTACTCAGCTGAAGTGCTTACAGTTCATTATCGGTCTACAAAACACAACTGCTGTCACTATATTATTATTTACACAGCACACATAGGCTATATCGAGGAAACCTGTTTTGTTTTAAAGATCTTTATGGTCGTAGACCTGTACTAGGGTCACTACAAACCATTTGCGTTGCGCGCGACGAACCTCAAATACATTGCCTTCAGAAAATTACTGACAGAAATTGCTTTGAAAGGTCGAGCCGTGTATAATATTATCTAAAATTCACATTATGTGACTGACTCTTTTTTCTCCATTCCAAGGTACGTGTACCACAGCTCGAAGTGGATGGTTGCGGGTAACGCCGACTCTCCTGTCCCTCCGCGTGTCTACATTCATCCCGATTCGCCTGCTTCCGGTGAGACGTGGATGCGCCAAGTTATTAGCTTCGACAAACTCAAACTGACCAATAATGAGCTCGACGACCAAAGCCATGTGAGAGAATCTTTTGTTATTTATATCCCAGAGGAAATTACAGTATATTGATGTTTTTTGTAAAGCTGAATAAGAAAAAAATGTCTATTCTGTTAGGCCTGAGAGGAAACCTGTAAACATATGAAGGTTTGATGAGTTTTGAAGCAGACCAAAATTTCCTTCTGTGATTCTGAAATAAATTAAATGTTATAACTAGACAACTCTTTTCCTGCACCCCATACACACATGCTAGCCATTGTCGCCTGGTGAGCATTTTGTTTTGCTGTATTATTTTAAAGGCCTAAACATGTTGTAATGTGGAGGGTTGTAAACAAACTCAATTGAAAGCATCCCTAGGGCGAGGCAGTTAAAGGCCTGTTTGGCCTTTGAAAATGGAGGCATGTGTGTTTTTATTGAGGTAGAAAACTGCTTTGGTAATTCCTCTGTTTTAAACACCGATGTGCAATGTAATGTTTTCCAGATCATTCTCCACTCTATGCACAAGTACCAGCCCCGTGTTCACGTCATCCGTAAGGAGTGCGGTGAAGAACTCTCACCCGTTAAGGCAGTTCCCACTGGGGATGGTGTTAAAGCCTTTTCCTTCCATGAAACAGCTTTCACGACGGTGACTGCATACCAAAACCAACAGGTAATTGACACCACATCATGCTATAACTGTCCAATGAACAATTTGATAACAAATCATAAAAACTGCTTCTAAGGGTCACGTCAATTCTTAAAATGAAGAGAAAATCGTAGGGATCAGTGCTTTTTCCTTTTATTATATAGCATTATTACATCTGGATTTTTATAAAACAAATAAACATGCAGGAAAGTCACAACAAAACTGCCTATTTATTTTTTGTAAGTCCAAGCAAGCAAGACAAAATGTTAATGTACATTAGCTTTAGAAAGAAAAACGTTTTTTTTAAAAAGCAAGCACAACAGAAGCAAGTATCAACAATATAAATAATTGTATTATTTTGTTACGAGATATGCACAATTAAAATAGTAATCAGCTAAAAACAGAAATCAACACATAATTATCTGGACTCTATACTAGCCTGTATACTTTTTAATTTGTTTTTGCCTCTGGTACAGTACCATCATCATTATGCTGCTCACAGAAAATGTATAGAGCTAAGCTATTCTATTGTGACAATAATAGTTATTTTTATAATAAACCCATTTAAATTGCAGAACTCTCTTATTTAGGTTACACTGCTAGGAAAATTGACCTAATTTACAAGCTGTTTAATTGAAATCATTATACAAATTGCCTAAAGCATTTGGGAGTTGAAGGGCTCTTGTTCTCTGCAATCATAGATGAAAGCCTCTATGAGACTGAAAGAATGAGCAGCACCCCATAAAGGGCGATTTATTTATAAAGAGCACAGTGAGTTACATAAGTGTTTATATAGGCATATGCATCGACTTTCCTGTGCCAACAGTTCAGAAGCATGTATTGATAAATTGCAACATAGGGGAAAAAAAGATAAGTACTTTAGAAATTTTATTTTTTTTATTTTTCATTGAAATGACGTTTGTTTTGATTTGCTAAAACAGAATAATACCAGAGCACGTTTTAGATAAGTTAGAGCTCGAAATCTTATCATCATTTTCATGTTAACTGCCAAGTTTTAGAAATTATGTCATCCATTTGTCTGAGCTTATAAAAACTCAACACACATGCTCTCTCACACACACATATGCGGAAGCAAAAAGCTTATAAAATAAACCCACACACATTGCATTGTTGGATAAGGGTCACTGGTGCTAGGTCAGGGAATTTGACATTACAGGCTTTGGGTCAGTAAGGAGAATGTGTTTTGTGTGTGGATCTTTTACAGATAACAAGACTGAAGATCGACAGGAACCCTTTTGCAAAAGGATTCAGAGACTCGGGAAGAAACAGGTAAATATAGTAAATGATATGTACAGATCTTTGTTAGATCAGTAACTACACTAATACTGGCACTGAGGGAAAATGTCTTCCAAGGTTTTTGAATACATTTTTATTGATGTCAGAAATTGATCACAGCCAAGTCAAACCCATCTAGCACAGAATAGATCATAGTCTTACTAAATTTGGACAAAGTGTGTAGTTTCTGCTCTTTTTTTGTAAGGCAGTACAGAAATGACACTTCATTACATTTATTTTTCTCTAGCTTTCTTTGAGGCAAGAAAATGTTTTTGTTTTTGTTCAACTTCTCTTCTGACATCAGTATAAAGTTATTTCAGAACTATCAAACCATATTAAAGGATTATCATATAATTGTTTATCCAAAGGGAAAAGTCTTCTTTAAGCCAAACTAAAAGATTCCAGCAAAGCCCAGACAAAATAAACATAAAAACAGCGTCACATTAAAAGCCTTTACACAAAAATAAATGTATAAATGAAAATACACAGCACAATAAAAATAATCTCCATCTTCACATAAAACAAGAGAAATAATAAATGCGCAAACAGGAAATGGAGGCTGTGCAGAAATAAGGCTTGTGTGACACTGGCTCGCAAGCTCAGTGGGGAAGTTTAACTCTGCTCATTAGATTTAAACGAGAGCGTTTTTAACCCCCCACTGAATCACACCAGAGCACATACCTGTACATCCACTTTTGCTCCATCCCTCTGCAAGGTCTCGCAGAGCACTTAGACCGAGCCCCGTGTCTCAGTATTACAGGAAAAGTTAAGCAGTTTGCTAAACAAACTCGGCCACTTGATAGCTCAAGTGGTGTGGCTGATAAAACTGGGGCCGAAACAAGTTGAGGCATCTTGTGTGAATTATCGCCTGAGTGGTACTGTGGAGGGGGTGGGGTAACGTCCACGTTAAAAAGGCGCACCGAGCACCACCATTACTTCCAGAAAAAGCAAGAAAATGCCCCCCCCCCTCCCTTTTTCTTTCTCTCTCCTCGTAAAGCTTTAACTGTGGCTTCCTGCACTCTATGTCTGATCCCACCGATAAAGCTATGTGAAAATAATTATAGCCTTGCCATCGTACACACCAACACACACACTTTATGTTCTTCATTACCTGCTCTGCTTTACTGGCCAAATACACACCGATAAGGAAAGGGCCTTGTACTAAGATGGTTTTCTGCTAAGTGGACTGAGAGTTTTACTGAATCGCTCTTGCCTTTGTTTTTGTAAGCATATTGAGAGTTCTTGTATATCTTTAAAGAGTGGCATGTGTTTATTAATCAGAATGCTTGTGCGTTGTAGGATGGGACTAGAGGCTCTGGTTGAGTCGTATGCGTTCTGGCGGCCCTCACTGAGAACTCTGACATTTGAGGACATCCCTGGAATCACTAAACAAGGTACCGTCTGTGTGTGTGTGTGTGTGTGTGTTTCCCTGCCTTAATACATCATTGCACAATGGGTTTATAAGTATTTGTTAAAGGGGTCCTATTATGCTTTTTCACTTTTTCAACTTTAGTTAGTCTGTAATGTTGCTGTTTGAGCATAAAAAGATCTGCACAGTTACAAAACTCAAAGTCCACTTCAAAAGGAGATATTTTATTTAACAGAAATCACTTTTCAAAAACTACAACAAACGACTCGTTTGGACTACAACACATATTTTCTGGGATTTGTGATATCACAAATATCGACGAATGGGACGAGACCTGGTTGAGCTGCATTAGAGAAGGCAACGAATGTTATCACTAGGTCGGAGACACGCTAGCTTTCCCAAGGCAGACGAACTTAGAGTGTTTACAATCATTCGGGTTTAAATCGCGCTCAAATTGATTTGATTTTGACGCAATATTTACACTGAAGCTCGCAGGCGGCTATGGTAAGGGGCGTGACATTTCCCGACCAGGCGCCGAGTGCTGCCAATCACATCACACACTGGTCCAGCTAATCAATCACAGCACATTTCATATTTCAGAAGGCGGGCCTTCATTTGATACAGGAACTATTCGAGCTGTTCATGCCAGACTGGGGAGAGAGGTGTTGTAATAATGTAAAATATGTGAAAAATAATGTGTTTTTCGAACAACCTAGTATGAGAGCCTGTTCTAGTACACCCCCAAAACAAAATCAAGACTTTGTAAAAGAGCATAATAGGACCCCTTTAAGAATTAAGGTGCGTCACATTGGTGAAATTGCAGAGAAATTTTGCAAGTAAAAAGGTTTTGTCTAATTGTCTCTTCTCAATAGCGTAGAGATGCAAGAAGCACCGATCACACCAAGGTTTTTGTTGCTCCATGTTGCAAATTCATGTGACCAACTTGAAAATAAGCGAAACTTTTGTGGGGAATTTTTTCATCCTCTCACAAAACTCCAAATCGCACAGATTCCTACTGGAAATGCGAGCTAAAATTTTGCAGAACAACGATAAATGTGACCACACGCCTTTAATTTCTTTGGAATAAAAAGATTTGTGCACCCTCAGAGGGAGCGTTAACCCTTTAATCCATTTTTTGTACTGTCATTTCAAACCTGTATGACTTACTTTTTTCTGTGGCACACAAGAGAATATATTGTAAAATGTCAAATTTTTTACGATACAATGAACGTCAGTAGGGTTAAATGTTTGGAACAATGTGAAGCTAAATAAATAATGAAAGACTTTTCATTTTTGGGTGAACTATCTCTCAAAGAATTTGAGAATGCCCTTTATATTCAAATTCAATTACTGAAACAGGACGCAGAATTGCAATTTGAATATGATTGCAGAATGAAAGAATTCAAAGAAAATAATATAAATAAAATTTGAAATTTGAAAATAAGCCAATTCTTCAAGTATAAAATTTTGTATTAGAAAACTAAATACAAAGTATTTTTAAAATAGTTAAAGAATAAATTTAATTTTATGTTTATTATAGCCCTTATGTAGCTCCACCCCTTTTCAGCACTGCACTCATTCTGTCTTCCGTTTGTATTTCCACAGCGTGAAGGTACAAATCGAAGTCGTAAGAATTTATGAATGAACTGCTCGCTTTTAAATCTTCCCGGTCTACTGACATTTGTTATGACATCCTCTTTGAACATTACAATGAATATGATAACTTTCGTTAACTCTATAATAAGTAAATCCACTTCACCAGCTAATTACTCTTCAACAGTGATGCTAGAGATACTGCAAAAACGGAAGTTCCAAGACAAAATTCTAAAAATGTTTCTCTGATGCACAAGGTCTATATATTTTTTATGTTTTATGTGTATGTTTTGTATTAATCACGTGTAATTGAAATGTATGACTGCTCACAGGTGCAGCTGGCTCTCACGGTGTTGTTGGGTCTTCAACACACGCGCATCTGCTGTCCTCGTCCTCATGCTCTTCCCCTACATTCCACCTGGGTTCCGGGGCGGGGCCAGTGTGTGATTACTCCACCTGCAGTCGAACAAGCCACCCGCTCCATCGCTACGCCCCTCCCCTCTCTGCAGACTCCTACAGTCGATTGGCCAGCCCAGCAGCAGATGCGTTTTCCACTACTCGGAGCTCCACGTATGTGAGCGGGACTGAAGGTGAAGCATTCTCGTGCACACAGACTGGCCTGCCAATCCAGATCCACAACATGCCAAGCACAACCTCCCAGCTACAGTACCTAATGCCCAGCCACACCCATAATGCATTTTCCACCAATCAGAGCACACAGGGTTCCTATAACGGGTTCCGCCTGCACAGCCCATATGGTCTCTATGGTTACAACTTCTCCACTTCTCCTCGCCTGGCCACCAGCCCTGAAAAGACAGCAGCTACGCAAAGTTCATTCCTTGGCTCCTCCCCTAGCGGGACGCTGACGGACAGGCAGGTTCTATCCACTGTGGACAGTCTGCACATGCTCAGCAGTAGTCAACAGAATCTTTTTGACTCACGGACTTTGGGGTTGACAAGCTCCACCTCCCAGGTGACAGCCCACATGGCTTGACCTGCATCCCAAAAACTTTGACGGACTTCAAACTCAGCTAAGAATGTTTTCTTTGAGTATAAACTAGTTTTGAGGACTAGTCAATAGTATAATTTATAATTTGCTGGAGGTTCATCACTCTCGCAAGAGTTGAGAGAAGGACATACTGCGATGAAAAGGAAAGGAGACATATCAAAATGTAAATAACTGAGAGAAATCTGCAATATCATTTATGTTTTCTGTAAATGACAGCTGAAGATCACATTGAGGATATTTTTAAACAGCCTTTATATCTTAAAAATCATTCTGATGAAGCAGCACAGACCATTATTGGACACTAGGGTATGGAAATGCCTGAAGAATAACGTGGGAAGGCCAGAAAAGACTTTACAGACACAGTTTCACGGCATAAAAGGATATCAACCATCAGAGCTCATCAAGGTTCAATGAGACCCCTGAACTGCTGGTAGAAGTGTGAAGAGTTTAACAGATGACTTTTGTGAGGCTGGACTCAGCGTCTTATGGACAATAAAACAGAGTTTGGCACTTAAAAGTGAGCAGACTGAAAAAAAGACAGGAAGTGATGTCACAAACACAGGCTGCAATGACATTGCTTTTAACTACATAGTTTGCAAGGTGACAATCAGCAGGTAACTGTCACTCTGGGCAAACGTCTTGTTTGTGCTGAGGTTTTAAGCACATCCAGTCAGCATCTATGGCAGATAATGTGGTTTAATATGAAACTGGACGAAGAAAAAGGAAACGTGGGCTAGTGTTTACAAATTCTCTCCAAGTCGAAAGGGTTTTGGCCTGGATCAGCACTGCTGTCCGAGTCTTGGAACAGACAGGGCTGAATGAAATCTGATCTGAGATGATAATTCTCACACTTTATAAATAAAACCATTGGCATTCTTCAGAAAGATTATAGTCCTGCCACGAGATACATGCTGATTCCAGGTCAGCTGTCTCGCTCTCAATCCAAGGACTGAAAAGAACGCTTTTCCCTTGCCGACATGTTAGATTTTGCTAATTTACTTGTAAAAAATTTAATTTTTCACAAATATGGAGAATATGAATATTATTGATACTGTGTAAAGATTTCACTTGCACTTACGGCAATTTTAAATACTTGCTTTTTCATATTCAGGCTTTTTTTGCCAGAGTGGCCACAATAGACACTTCCTCCATGTTTGACTCTTGTTGGCCTGAGAATTAGAAAACCCTTTGAACCAAATAAAATATATCCTTATGCTAAAGCATAATTGTGGAGTGTGTGCATGTGTGTTTCAGCATCAGATGCTTCTCTTGGGGTCAGGCAAAGGATCTGAATGCCTAACAAATGAAAAATACCACCAGGGGCTCCTGGAGAGCAGCACACACACAAACAAAATGCTTTCATGCACACAAAGACATAAAGTTTGAACTTGCAACCTTACAGTTTAAATACAAAAGTGAACTTCTGTCACTGAGAGATCAAACATGCCAACAACATTATTCTGTTTATGTGAAACGGTAAATGAGTGTGACATTACACACACCATCGTCATGTACTTGTAATGTGGTTAGGTTGCAGTTGAGAATGTATGTGTATCTTAAAGGGGTCATATGATGCGATTTCAAGTTTTCCTTTTTCTTTGGAGTGTTTTGAAAAATAATGTGTTTTTTGAACATTAAAGCATGTCAACATATTCTGTTACACCAAATACACCAAATAATGATCTTTAAAAAAGCATAATATGACCCCTTTAAGGAGGTTATGCAAGACCTTCTGAACACTACTAACTTTCAACACCTAATATTCCGCAGATATAAAAACAAATTAGGGGACTTTAAACAGGTAGTGTTTGAATTTTGGCTTATTTTTTAAACATTAAATACTCAAACAGCACTAGGAATTTGTACTAGGAGTCTACTGTTTTAATACATTTTGTTACTGGTAGGACTGGGTCAGTCTACAGAACCAGAACCAGTGAGACACCTGTTATGGACTGAAGGTGATGGACAAACAGCATATGCAGAGAGAGAGAGAGAGAGAAGGTTGTTGGGTGCTTTTTTATTTTAGAACAGAGGAATGGTTGGCTTGCTGTATCTCACTAACAGGTGACAGCCCCCCTATGTTTGGCAAACCTTGCATACACCCATATCCTTATGCACACACACTCACACACCTCACATTACTGGCTCATTATCAGTAAACATGAGGACATTAACTCTCTTATTAGCTTAAAATTAATAATTTAACCAAATATTCTTAATTTCTTAAGTAATAAAATAAAAAATATACACACACATATAAACATATAATATATATATATATATTTACTATATATAAATACACATTATATATACATATATAAAGAGAAGAATTACTTATATACACTTCACTTTAATAATCGTAAAAATAACCATCCATTATCAGTTAACTTAAATGGCAATAATTTAAATAAGCGAATGAAAAAGAAGCTTGTTTATTTTTGCCCATAATATTTTCATATCCAGCAATAAAGTGTCATATAACTCATCTACAGATGCTTTTTAGATTGACTAGCTAACATGCCTTGTGTACTGGTCACCACCATTCTGCCAGGGCTCTCTTTTCAGTGTCAGTGTGTTGGCATACGGGATCAACTTTCGGTCCCTCACTGCCTGGCACCATCATCTCTCTACAAGGCCAACACAGTGTTACATTTTCACACTCCTGAATTCATCTCATAGGTCTTACAGAAGTCAATTATGTACTTCAAGAGGATTTTTATTGATTGTGCAATCTATCTTTTGCACATTTACATCTGTTCAACATTCTAAGTACAGAGAGTTACAGAAAATTACGTCAGAGCTTAAGTCATTAAGACCCCAAAACAACCTAGAAAGGGCAGAACATTACATTCAACCGTTCACACAAATCATGAATAATTTATTCTTGTTTAACAGCTCCTCATACGTCCATTATGGTTTGGAAAGAAAGCAAGCCTTATTTCCATCTGTGCAACTCGGGCCACATCACATAACCATGCACTGTTACATATATTCATCCATGTGTCTCCTGGTACATTACCAAACGGTCTGACATTCGACTTCAATACCCACTAATAGCATGCTTTACAGTTCACTTTAGAGAGCAGCCCGTGTTCTGTATTGCATATTACTAATACAAATGCTGGATACTAGATGATATTTTAGAAATCCATGTATTTCACTCTATGATGTGGTCAAACACTCGTGACTCATCATAAAAAAAAGTTTTCTGCTAAGTGGTAAGTACCCAGGTAAGTACCCATAAGAATATTTTTCTTAAATAAGTGTGCTGAAAAAAAAGTGTAATTTTAATGGTAAAATGCTAAATAAAAAGCAAGTTTCCTTACTATACACAGTAAAAAACTGTAATAAATCTAAAAAAACCAGTCATCATATACTGTAATTAGAATGATCTGTATCAGGCTTTACATTTGATGCTATTTGGTTTAAACAATTGCGTTTCATGTTAGTTTGTGCTATCAATTATGTACACATATTGTTGCTTATTTAATTTTTATTGCATTAGTTTAGTGTCACTTGTGTTACCATGATGATGTTTTGTATTAGTGTGCCTGACACTGTGTGCATCTTTTATACATTAGTATTTACCTCAGCTTGTGGAAAAGTTACTTATGATGAACTTATGATATAATATTAACATTACATCAGTTGACGAAATTTAAGTTCAGTCCTGTAAAACCTACAATGTTGCTCCCTTATACGATAAAGTTACGACAACCACAGCTGCCTTTTTTTTACTGTAAAATTTCAAGGATAGATTTTTACACTGAATGAAGAGGAAACAGATAAAAGTATTTTATGTTTAAAACTACAATTGTTTTGGTTAGTATATACTTTACCTCTGTCCCATTGTCATTAACAAGTAGGGTTTATCTTTGGGATTATGAATTTTGTTAGTCTCAAAACCAGTGGTCAATTAATTCTCATAGCAACTGTATTTATTAATGTTTACGGTTATAATATTGCTATTTAATGTCCCATTTTGCACAATATAAGCCTTGCAATATAAGAACTTTAAAATAAACCCTCATTTTGTGAATACATCATTTAGGGATTCATTTATATTTCAAGAAATGTAAAGTAAAAACTATTTGTATCTATATTTTCTCTATTTTAAAATGTCAACCAACATTGGCCTATTCCTCGTCAGAAATAAGCTGGATGAGGAAGTCGAAGGGTCACATCAAGCCCTTCTGTGTGCAGGACATTTCACTCAAACAGAAGAATTTCCTGTAAGTGTGAAAGGACAAGTGGGCAGCGTGTGTATGTGCGCTGATGCTCATGGGTGTTCCAGGAAGAGCACCTGTGGTGTGCAGGGTCGAGCTGTGCTGGTGGCTGATATGTGTATGTGGGGGGCGAGAGGGTCTGCGTGACCCGTTAATGGCCTGGGGGGTATTTGATGACAGTTGCAGTAATCTGAAGCTGACTGGTGTCTCTTACACTCATTTAATCTTTGTCATCAAATCCCACCACCCGTCTGATTAATGGCTACGGTTCAACCCTGTTTTCAGAGCCTTATATGTGGCCATGATGAATGTCGATCTATGGCCATATTTTCCTCTAATATAACCATGAAAAACTATTACGAAAGACTTCCTCATTCTCCTCCCCCCTTAACCGTTAAACTCTGTTTATGTACAGTATGTGTGTGTGTGTGTGCGTGTGTCTGAGAAAGTGATCTCTTCTATAAACGTCTTCTCTGTATCTTGCCAGGCGTCTAAATGATCTGTGGCTTGGATAAATCAAAACGGAAATGCAAATCATATAGCTAAGGTCAGCTCAGCCCACTCTCATCACACACTAGCACCTTCCATCACACACTCATAAACAACAAACAAACACAAAGGTATGAAAGTGATATGCTTTTTTATAATTGTCCACTTCTGAGGCAAGTTGTATGACTTAAAATTAGGATGATTTAGACTTAAATACCTCTGTATATTTTTATTTATAGCCAAATATCAATTTGTCACAATTCTTACCAATTGTTACATGTAATAAATTCAATTTGTGTAGCATTTTCAATTTGTGGACACATACATCGAGACATTGAGAAAATACAATTTGCAATTCCTTTTGAATATTTTTTTCGGAATATCATTCCATACATGCCAGCCAAATATTGGCCAAAAAGTATAAAAAAACACAAATTTTAGCCAATAACTGATATGGTTAATGCTAGTAAATTGTGCATCCATAATCTATGTAACTATATAAATACACTGCAAAGGTGGTGTCACCAGTCTGCTTAGATAAAGTAGTTTTATTTTGAGAAACTGGGTTTTTAAAATGGAAGAACTAATCACAAATGTTTCAGGTCAGTGGCATCACATTTTTGAAAGACATTCAGTTTTGTTTGATGCACTTAGTAGGAAGTAAAACAGATATGTAGATATTTTATATTAATCTTGGTGGACAGACATTTTATTGGAGCGTTTACGCACATTTGGTGTTTTCTGTACAGCTGAATATAGACAGATGCTGATTTGCAATTATCTGAATGAGTTTTTTGATGTAACTCAATTATTGTAGTATCAAAGACACATAAAAACAAAAGGAACTGTGACTGGTCATATTTCATGGCAGTCAGATCTTTCATTGTCTATGTTTTTGGCAAGAATAAGCTGTAAACTTGACCAGACTTTATGCCAGTGATCAAAAGTCTGGGCTATGTGAAGCTATGCAAATGTTTTATTTTATTTTTTATGTTATTTTATTTTAGGACAAAATCATATGATATATAGTTTCATTATTTGTAACTATTCAATAATTATTGACCATAACATGTAAAGCGTCACAATTCGATATGCAAGCAAGTAATACAAAAGACCAAACACAAATTAAGTATGCAAATATTATGTTGATGTGATTGCTACTGTGAAAATTTTATCTGAATTTTTTTTTACTTGTACAAAAATCACAGTTTAAAGGGGTGGTTCACTGTTTTTTTTTCTAGGCTTGATTGTGTTTATGGGTTGCAGTCTAACATGTGTTAATGCTTAGTTTAAAAAAAAAAACGCATTCTTTTTTACATAATTTACCTTTATTCCACACCGCACTGTCCCTTCTCTGAGAAACGGGCTGATCATTTCCTGTTTTTAAGAAGCCCCGCCCTCAGAAATAGGCGATGGGCTCTGATTGGTTAGCTAGCCCAGTGTGTTGTGATTGGCTAAATGCGAGGAACAGTGCGCAGCATGGCCTCGCCCCCTTTGCTGCCTTTTCCCGAGGGTAGGGTTTATCTGGGTTTGTGATGTCATGAACCCGGGAAGTACCTCGTTGTAGTCTCTACCAGCCATTTTTGTAGGCATTAAACAGTCAGAATTTTAAAAGATGATATCTCCGTTTGCATTGAACTTTCAGCTTCGTAACTTTGCAGATATTGTTTATGCTCAAACAGCAACATTACACACTAACTAATGTTAAAAAAGTGAAATCGCAATCAACCATCCCTTTAATCCAATAAGGAAAGGAAAAAAAGGAGCATGTTTGTGTGTAAAGGCCGGTTAGTTAACAGCAAAGGCCATTTGTCTTTTGCATGCAGCATATAGTGACACCCCACATACACACACACATATCTAACTTCTCTCGTCCCATTAGCAGTAGAATGCAGAGGGCTGGCATTGCCTCCTCCCCTGTCCAGTCCCCTCCTTAATGCTATGGCCAGACTTAGCACTGTCATTTATAGCACAGCACACCATCAATCTTAATAGAAGTGAGAAGTGCAAAGAGCCGATGAAACAGCAGCCATGATCACTATTTCGGCCTGGGAGAGGGAGGGAGGGAGGGAGGAGTAGGACAGGAGAGAGATGAGTGTCCACACCAGTAAAAGAGAGAAGGGGAAGGGAGAGAGGAGCAGTGAAATGCTTGGGAGCCCTGTGAGAGCTTTTCACGTTCCAGGAGGGAGAAAAAAAAGAAAGATGAAAATCGGATCATTAGGTATTTACATGACTCATCTAATGATTAATGATAATAATGTGTGTTTTGGCACAAATGAGTGTGTTTCCATTTGTAAATGTATTTTTGTGTGTCAGATCTGAGGGTTCTAAAATTATTCAGAACTATGAAAATCAAAGTTTGACACATGACTTTTAATTATGCCATAGTGCAACTGATGAGATTAGCAACAGCAAGGTCATGGATTTGATTTTCACAAAAAACTGATGTAGTATACTTTAAATGCACTGTAAAAACACTTTGGATAAATGTGCCTGCCAAATCCATAAATGTAAATGTCTGCCAAATACAACATTTTTGGGATGTGTATAAATGTACAGAAATGAATACAACCGGACTGACATTTCCAGCGGGAAAAAAGGAAGTGTTTGCAAGAAAGCAAAAAGACAGCTCAACTTTTAGATAAGCATCAAATGCTGTGAAATTTATTTTATTTTATATTTTATTTTATTTGATTACTTTTTTTTGGTTAGTGATTTAAAAAAGTAAGTTTTGGCATTTGATCAACATTGGATATTATTGTGCTGGTATTTAATTCTGGATTTATTGTATCTAAAATAGATAAAGACAGAAGAGACCGAATCAAAATCAAATTGAATATGCAAATATTTCAATGTTGAACAAAAGTGTTTATCAAAATGTAACAAAAATGTAAAAAAAAAAAAATCAATACATAGCTGTCATATATTGCAAGCACTGCAATAAAAAAACATAGTTTGTAAGAGAAACCGATAAAAACAGCAAAGGACGGAACAATAAAACAAGTGACATTGACAGGTTGAGATGAGTGGAATAGAAGAAATTTTATCTCTACAAGGTGCAACAATTTTAAACTCCCCACAGCTAAATGAGTGTGTGTCATGATGCAAAGCATTCTGGATATATGGATCGTGACCTTTGAGTCCTGCATTCCTTAACAGGCCAAGGACACAGAGATATGAATACAGACTCAGACACGCGCACACACAGATATGAGTGACCGACTGCATTAAACCTTCATGGTTAAAACAAGCTCAAGGTCACTCATGCCAACTAGTGCCCTTACAAACACACACACACACACACCTGGCCACACACACACACACACACGCACGCACGCACTTACTAACATAAGAAGCATGTAATTTTCAGCTGTGAAAAATGAAATCCTCATTAAACCTGCACTCCAAGTCTGTCACCACATACATGCACCCACACACACAGACACACACGCATATATATACGCACAAGAAAAGACAACAGCTGAACTAATACAATTCCAACACTTATCAGTCCAAATTTGCCAAGGATGGATATGAAATTGATACATAGAAACAAACTGTTTATAGTATTTTGGCAAATTTCGAGCCATATACAGTATAAAGGCTCACAAAAATATACGTCTCTCTCCCTCTCACTTTCTCTCTGGTGGGCAGTGAGGAAATCTTGGTTTATTTAGGTTTTTGAGAAGAGCTCTGAGTCCCACCGGTTCCATCCGGAGGGTTCCTGGACTAGAGTCCACTCTCCCATGACAGCTACATCAATGAGCCGCGGCCCCAAAAATATGCTCTCGTATGCACATAATGCACACACACATGCGCTCTCTCTTAAATACACATAAAAATTATTTTTTTAATACTAATTTCACTCAGAAATTGCTAGTGAATTTCACAAATAATTACAAAGATATTATATACCTCAGAAAAAACTATTTTTTTAAATAGTGTAAGTATCCTCTAGTGTGTTTCATACACAAGGGAGATTATGTTGGGAGCTCAGAGGTCTTGCTTCGCATTACCCAGAGTCCCTGGAGTGTCTTCTGATTGGCTGTAGATGTGCTTACATCTGAAAAGAAAGGATCAACATGGCCACCCAGGCAGCCAGAAGTCCTCAGAGCTGTCAATCAATCAACACGGCTAATGACAACTTTGTAAATTTAACAGCCAATCACAAAGCAGAGATCCAGTAACCAGTTGATACTCAGCTTCATAAGAATTTTAATGCTCTGGGAAAATGGGGGGAAAAAAACTTTTAAAGACAACAAACCAAAAAAAATTAAATTGTGTTGGTATTTGCTCATCCTTGTGATGTTCCAAACCTGCACAGCTTTTTATTCTGTGGACCGTAAAAGGAGAATTTGGAAGAATTTTCCATTTAACAGCAGTTCATTTAGTCATTTAGTGACTATGAGTTGCCACTAGGGACAAAAAAGCTATTTAAAGACTCCATAAAAGCATAGTCACTTGTGCTCTATATAACTTTGAAATAATACAGAGCTTATATTTATATTTTATGCCAAATGATTGTCACTAAAACATACAATTTAAACATAGGCATTTATGGTGACAGAATATGTATATGGATACGTGTATGTGCATGTTTTTTATTATTGAGGAGATGACTGCTGAGAGTAACTGATTTTACTGAAAGACACACACAGAGTCTGGAATGACAACATATACACACAGACATACACATACTGAAATGAACAAGATTAAAGAGGATTGTTCTGTATGTTGTGTATGTGTATGTGTGAGTTGAGCAGTTTACATTTAAATCAGCCATAATCCGAAGGAGTACCAAGGAGGCACACACTAAAAGAGAATAAGAAATGACCCACAGGACTACAGTAACCACTCTCTTCTACACACACACACCCATACACACAGTACAGTGTGTGTGTACAGTACCAACTCAATCCACTGTAACAACAATCAATATTAGGATTAGAAAATCAATCAGATTCTCTTGTCCCATCTGTTCCTGTTAAAGCTAGTTAAACAAACCAAAATTACAGTGAGGTGAATACAAGCACAAACACTGCCAGATATTGTATGAGAGCTCAACACATTTTAATCCATCTGTAATTATTTATAAGGGGGTGAAATGAATGCACAAAATCATTCATGACTATTTAAATACTATATAATTATTGGAAGAAAATGCTACTTTATTCAGCACGGATGCATTAAACTGATCAAAAGTGACAGTAAAAACATTTATAATGTTACAAAAGATGTCTATTTCAAATAAACGCTGTTCTTTTGAACTTTATATTCATCAAAGAATCCTGAAAAAGACATTTTAAAAACGGACCATGCAACACTGAAGACTTGAGTAATGGCTGCTGAAAATTCAGCTTTGGAATCACAGGAATAAAGTACATCTTATAATATATAATAGAAGTTAATGCAAAATAGAATAGAACTAACTGTAATGATATTTCAAGTTTTTGGTCAAATAAATACAACCTTGTCAAGCATAACTTCAAAAACATTAGAAAATGCTACTTTTGAACAGTAGTGTGTATTCGTATGTTTTTACAGTTTATGCTGAAAAAAAATCACATTCAAGATATTTTGCAATTTTGGAATAAACTCTATTATGCTTTTTAGAATTTTTTTTTTCTTTCACTAGACAAGATTAAGATTTTTTTGGTGTGTATATGTGGAAGTCTGAGGTTAGCTTCTTGAAAAAGAGAAAGAGAGGGGGAGAGTGATCATTTTTGCTGGTAGCCAGATGTGCTGGTGACCACAGAGGTCAGACACAAGCACGGATTATTCCCTAATCCCTGTGTGTGTGTGAGAGTGTCGCTGTTAAAACATACTCCAGTATATTGTGACTGCAGGTAGAGGAAGCAGGGCTTTGAGTTCCACATCGTGTTTACATCTGACTAGAAGAAAACAGACATATGCAGACCATCCAGACAATCAAAACAGTCAATAAAATACAACATAATAGAATTCGAAAAGAATATCTAAACCCAGCAATGCTAAATTATATAAAGTGATATAACATAAACAATATATAGTTATATAAAGGGATGATTTTGCTGAACTTGGTGTCACTAATATTATGTATTCGTAGTCACATAATGTTATATATTTATCTATTTATTTTACTTTCTTATTTTTATATGATAATAATAATTTTGTATAAAAATATAATAATACTTTATATATGATGTATTCTAATATTAATTAACTTACAGTAAAGTATAAAATATAATTTTTGAAAGTCTCAGTTATATAATAATATAAAACATGTATCTCAGTATTATTATTATTTTTTTATATTTTTGTTTCGGTTTTGAAGCTCATGAACAGCACTACAAATCCACTCAAACAGATGAATCGAGAGATTCTGATGTGTAAAAGAGACACCAGCATTTAAGGAATATATCATTTTTGCGGATCATAAGATCTATGAGAGCGCTCACTGTACGGCTTATCAGCCCTGCAGTCAGATGAGCAGCTTCTGCAGGCTCCAGCAGGCCTACGGTAAACACTGAGATCAGAGACAGACACAGACACAAACACACATACACATCACCTTGTTAATGAAAACCAAACTGTTCATATTTGCCTACTATAGAGCAAAATACACATGCACACACTCTGAATAATGTTGCAAAACACACCTGAGAATCAAATCATGAAAGAGTACATCATGACAAAAATGTTTTGAAGGTTGCTTAGCAACTGTGCTATAATTATGTTTTTATTGCATGTACTAAAAGATCCAAATATCCTGTGTTGTTATTTTGTTTACATGCACCTCCATCAAGGACTGCATGTAACTTTCAGCCAAACAGAGCAAAGGAGACTTTCTGCTTCCCAAATCCATATCGTTCAAGAACAAATGAGATCAATATACAACTCAAATACATATATATACATAAGTAACACATAAATATAAACACACACATGCACAGAGACACACATCTTTTCTGACACCACACACTTACATTCAGAATTACTTCTTATCTGTACACAGGCATGTCAGAGTAGCAGGGAGTATCCACTGCAGCTGTAAGGTTTTCCGGAGTGTATCATATTTGTGATAGTTCTCTGCACACACACACACACACACACACACACACACCATATTCATACACACAAACACCTACACAAACTGCTCATTTGTCATCTGTTAGTACTTACTGTGACTGTGCTACCCTTAACTCATGGAAAGCTAACAGAAATGTGGACATCTGCTTAGCTTATAAATATAAATATTTAAACCATGAAAAGAGGAAAATTCATATGATGTCTGTTATATGATTTTTAATATCATTATATGTCTATAATTAAGTGCATGTATTGAAAGTATGTGACCGCTAAACAATTCTGACTACGTTAAATTATTTATAAGTGAGTAAATAAATATTATTTTATTAATTTAATTATTTGTGTGTGTATACACGTGTACAAACACTTCAATATATTCACATTATAATAAATTATATATATTATATATTCATATTATTAATTATAACTGATTACACTCAATACAACAGTATATTATAGTATAAGAATTTTAGTATAAACTAATACAATTAAGAAATGCTGATTAATAGTATGCTGATTAAGTCAAGTCTCATTTATGTAGCGCATATATAATAAAGATGTTTCAAAGCATCTTTACAGGAAAATAACAGTGTTAATGTTGCAAATTACATCAGTTATGAAAAAAATATTTAATGATTAATTAATATTAAATATTTATTATAATGTGCTGATTTAATAACATTAGTGAATTATTACAATTTTAATTGATTGCAGCCCTAGTGTTTACCCTTTTTATCTCTACATGTCTTCATATTCTAGCTATATTTCAATGATCTTTTCAGGAGCTTTATGCTAGGACTGGTCATTTTCAGACAGACAAAGTGCTTCACCACTCCTTCAACTGCTCTGGACTCATGTCCTTTTATCTGGGTGAGCAGGTTATTGAATCTGGTGTGTTCTGAATTGACAGATGATTTGTGTAAATGTTAAAGGCCAGTGGGAGCAGACTGGGGTTGTAGAGAGCAGGTTAGTGCTTTTACTGGAAGGTTTTACTGGTTTGATCATTACTGGCACCTAGAGAATCAGACAGATGTTGAGAAACTATTAAAAAATACACCACAAAACCATGTGTGAGTGAAAAGAGTGAAAACGAAAGACGTGGACAAAGCGAAAGGTGTGTGTGTGTGTGTGTGTGTGTTGTTAATTTTTTTTAAATTTCAAGGTAACACAGTCAGACTGCATGAAGCTAACACATACAGACACACGCAGGCACTTGCACAGACAAACACATCCTTCTCTTGCTTGTCAACACCCCTTATCCAGGCTTTGAACTGCAGGGATCCGGAATGACAAACAATGACGCCTCCATCCAATCCTAATCAGAAGATATATCTCATTCACACCCCTACAAACCCTTATTTACACACACATTCACTCACTTCTCACCCTTATCCACATCTCCTTCTGTTGTCTTCCAGCATTTCTACACTTACTGATGTGAGCAGTGGGTCATAACAATCAGAAGAGAATCTGTGTTCTGATTGGATGACTGACTGAATAAGGGGAGGAGCTACAACAAGTTCCTTACTTTTACTGAGGAAGCTTATCAACTTGAGAAAAAGCATTTCATCTGAAGATGTTACCAAAAACAAACAGTTTCTAAAGAGCTTAAACTGTTTTTGTAGTCTGTGTTCACTCAGGAATTACAAGTAAATTTCACAAATAATTACAAAAAAACAAAGAAATGGCAAGTAACACTTTAAACATGAAATTCTGAAGACTGAAATAATATTTTCTTGTAAAATGTACTTCAATCATCTGTTCTATTTACAACTTTGAAAAATTATTTTTTTACAGTGTTATTTTCATATATTAATTAAATATTGATTAAACATACATTTTATTTTAAATACCTATATTTATTTACATACAGAAAAAATGACTTTGTTACTCATATTAAAATTACTATTTTAAATGGCCTGTCATTCATGGACAATAAAAATATTTTTATTTATAAAATAAAAAACGAAAATGTTGCATTATAAATATGTTTTGTTGTAATAATAATCAATAAATGTTTACTACTTTTTTAAATGTTCAGTGTCACACTTTTTCACACTTTTTTTTTAATGATCATGTGTGACCATGCAAATTAAAATTATATGTTTAAAGAAGATTTTATTTATTTATTTATTCTATATTCAATGACTGATTGAAACGCAAAACATTAAAATTGCCATTTCATGTAGTGAAACTTTAAAGCTGTTATGCGTGTTTGTGCTTTTGTCTGAGTTTGTCACCCTGGATGTGTTTGAACAGGTTGATTGACAGCTTCCTACAGGCTTCTGCTGTGTAAGGAACAGCATGATAAATGGCTCTGATGGCATTAACCAACCATATTAAAGTGGGCCTCCTCACAGAGCGAGGTGGAATGAGCCAACTCGTAGAACTACCATAAAGTTCGTCCCTCTGGTGCAGCTGGAATGCATGTCCTCACCATTACTGTTAGTGGTCATGCTAGTAGATGAGAGACTCGAGAGTTCACTGCCATGACTGTGACATCAGACACTGCGGGATGGGAATCAATACACCAGGGCTTCTAATTTAAGACTGGCAAGCTGTAAGCACCAAAGTCCAACTCACTGCCAAACAAATTTGGCAGAATATATACATTTATATAACCTTCTTAGTAATTTGAGGTTTAATCTAAATTTGCTTAAAGGTGAAGTGTCTATTTTCTGTGTTAACATGCTTTCTCCTTTTTGTTTAATGTAATAACTTTGTGTTATTTTATTGGGTATTTACAGTTATACCCCATATAGATGCTGACCCACAAATGTGGACGTATATCCACATTCACTCATTCAACACTTCTCCCCAACTAGATCACTGAATCACTGTTGCTGACTTGAAAACAACTGCAATCGGATCAGTCCAATTCATAATCAAATCATTCAGTGCAATCTGTGAACCAATTTAACAAGTTCACTGAAAACAATCAAAAAGAATGATTCGTTCAAGATTTCTCCAGTTCTATATATAGTATTTTAATGAAATATGCAGTACAAAAGTAAGATAATACACTTTGATATGTAGTAAAGTACGTTTTCCAAAATGAAAAGACTCAGATGCTGTAAAAATAATCAAACAAAAAGTTGAGTTAACTTTGTAGCTGCAAAGTTGTAGTTATGCCAACTAATTTGTCAAGGTTAGATTGGCTGCTTTAAGTAAAATCAACCTTTTTAAACAAATACATTAAGTATTTGTTAAAGAGATAGTTCACCTAAAAATTAAAATCCTGTCATCATTTTCTCACCCTCAAGCTGTTCCAAACCTGAAGGAAATTCTTTCTTCTGCTGAACACAAAAGAAGATATTTTAAGCAATGCTGGTAACAGTTTCTGGAAGCCATTGACTTCCACAGTATGGAAAGTATGAAAATATTATGGAAGTCAGTGGCTACCTGCAACTGTTTGACTACCAACATTCCTTGGGTGAACAGTCCCTTTAAAATGTTAAATGGAGGTTGACTAAATTACTAATCTAACTTAAAGAAACAAATTTCCACAACTGTGCGCCTCTGAAATCCACTTAAATCAAAACGGCTTAGCAGTAGTTGAACAAACCTAACCAAAAAGAACACCTACACTTTAAAAAAATTCTGTAATTTTATGACAAATGAAAAATACTTATTTTCCACATTGATTATTACAGGCAGCTGGTTACATTAAACAATTTTTAGGAGGTATTTAATCAAATGCTGTGATGAAATGAGTTACTGTGTGTGTGTGTGTGTGTGTGTGTGTGTGTGTGTGTGTGTGTGATCATTCCACTATGACTAAATGTATGTAGTAAGTTATTTGTATTTAAACAGCAGATACTGTACTGCATGTGTCCAAGACAAATTTCCTTTGGGACAATAAAGTTCATCTTATCTTATCCTATTGGATATCCAATCAGATTAGCAATCTGATCAGAACGCAAATGACCAAGTGTAAATGCCCTCATAGGCATACTGACCCCTCAAATATATCATCTAATGCAGAAGCAGTGGACTTCACCACCATTCTGGTTCTTTTAGCACAGTTTGCTTACTCTGTATTCCAGATTAGCAGTACACTAGTAAAGTCAACAGCCTCAAATGTTCCACTGGAAACAAAAATATTACAGTTGTACAGAATTGGTCAAACCTCAAACTTTTCAGTTCATTTCTCAAACACAAACAAAATATCCACAGCTGACATTTAGATGTTAGCGTTGGACCTTAGCGCCTGAACATTTGCCCGAATAAACATATACTTTTTAGGGCATTAGCTGAACTTAACAACAATCACAGAATCTCATCAAAATCCCATTATGGGACTGCAAAACATGTTAGGTGTTGAAAATTCAAGACTGGGTCTACAAAGAGAGTGGTTACAGCTTGATGCGTTTATGTTTGTGCCAAAGGTGGTAGTTGTTAGCATTAGCAGGTAGCTGCCTATGGGTGTATAAATCTACTGGGTCACAGACAGCAGTGAGGAGATCTCAGTCAGCAGTCTGGTCGTGCTTGGTTCCCATGACGACCTCCTTCCCCTTTCGCTGGCTCCAAGCATTGCAAATGTAGCATGGAACTCTGCAACGCCCAATAACCCATCACTGGGGGCAACGGCCAATATCCCATTGCCATGGGCAACTAGTGATGCCTAGAGGAGCAGGACTGCATTAGGGGAATTGGAGGGAACACTGTAGGGGAATTCTGAGAGTGTAATTGAAATAAAATGGAACATGTGTCTTAAAGGTTGAGACATGCTGGTGCAAGTGGAGTGGAAATATGGTAGAGAGAGTTAGTACTGAGGCTGTTTGTACAGGGACACACAATTACAGACTCCACCACAAAACTCTGGGTTGACAACCACATACACCTATGCACAGCCCCACATATAAATACATGCACATTTGCATCAAAGTTATTTTTCCGTTTCATTTCCATAAATATACAGACGTCCATGTTTCAGTGGGTCTTTGTGGTCTCCATTGGCTTCAAAAGGAAAATGCTCTGACGGTGTATGAAGAAAACATTAAAGAAGGAAAATGTGATGAAAAACAACATAACATCTAATCTGTAGGGGTGTAACGATTCACTCGTTTTCTCGATGCATCGATTACAAACCCTGACGATGCAATGCATCGATCTTGAAACATGGATTTTTGAATCATGTATCGTCGATTTCGGACAGTAATCGATTTAAAACGCTAAGAATCGAATGAATCGCGATTTCTATAGCGATTCAATGCTTTCAGAATATATACACAGGAATTAATGGAGACCTTGAACAATGTTCGTGCCTCGCATCTCTCCTTCACGTGCTCCACTATTTACCGCCTGTGACTGTCACAGGATTGCACTCGCGCTCCGTTCGTCTACTGAATCATTGTGAATTTGCAAAAATCGTTCTTGAATCGAATCGAAAACCTATGAATCGTGAATCGAATCGATTCGCTGTCTACCCAAAGATTCACAGCCCTACTAATCTGCGAAAAACATCGTTAAGCTTGTAGAAAAACTGTCACTGAGCGAGACATTGCAAATACTTCAAGCTCTTTTTACTCAATTTCACTCATGCGTTTTTTGTGTGTGTGTGTGTGTGTGTTTTAATAATACTCCCCTTTTTTTCTTTCCTGCTATCTGTTTCCTTTACTCGCTCTCCATTTCTGTCTTTCTCTCCCCTATTTCCTTTATTGTGTGTGTGTGAGTGTGTGTGTGTGTGTGTGTGTATACTATGTGCTAAGTTTATTTTCTCTCGGTGCTAATGTAAATTCCTCATGAACACCTTCCATCACAAACTCAATGATCCACAACGCAAGTCTCCACAAGAGACCGCTTCATCACACATCTTACACACACACAAAATACATACTTCTTAGACCATTTCACCTCAGGGACAACATACATGCACATACACAGCTATAAACGCTCTCGAATCAGAGTCACATTTGTTTGACTGCAGTTTCTTAATCGTTATTTTTGTCTTGTTTTCCAGTACAAATATCTAAACATCCTTGCAACAATTCCGTTGAAAAAATGTCTTAATATCTTATGCAATTTTGCTTCTCAGGTAATTTTAGTTTTATTTGACTCTTATTTTAAGGACACTTAGTTTTACTCATTTTATTTTAAGGATGCTTAATTTTAGTGGAAAAAAATCAACAGTCAACATTATTGGCATTTTAAACATTTTAACTAAAAGAAACTAATTAAAGATTATTTTCATTACATTGGTATTTTTGGCATTGACAATGTCATTATTATTTTCTAAACTAGTCTAAATTACCCAAGTAAAACGGCTATATCTTGAATCAAGAACTGCCAAATGAGCTTTGAAGTTTTATTTCCGGTTTTAAATATAAACCTTACCTCTACATTTTTTTTCGATTTTAGCTGAAAACAAGAGGAGAAATCTATTTACCAATGGGAAAGAAAGAAAAAAAAAATTATTCAACATATATTATCCGAAAAACATCTTAAAATCTTATGCAATTTGGTTTATTGTGTAAACGTATTAAGGATGTTTAGATATTTTACTGAAAAAAAATATACTGATTAAAAATTATTTATGATGCCATGTGAAACCTTTCAAATATACTTTTGTACCTTATTTACCCATGCATACTAATAATTAAAGATAGATATTAGTACCTACCAAAAATGCACATATTAGCACCTAAATTGTACATTTTAGTCCCTCCAGTGACAGCTCTTGTATCTTTTTTTCTGAGAGTGTATAAGTGTCTATTAATGCTTAATGTTTTCATCTGCTGAAGTGAAAGTTTGCTCTCTGTTTATTTGGGTGTGTTTGACACCACATGTGCAATCAGACGTGTTAACAAGGAGCTTGCGCATCGTGTGTGGCCTGTGTGTGACCTCTGTCAGTGTGTGTGTCAGCCTGTACATCACCCAAATTTTATTTACACCTGATGCAACAGCTCCCATGTTACCTGTTGCTGTTCCTCTCTTTTTTTAAAGAGACATCTGCATTGTACACGCAAGTGTGATTCAATGCATTAAAGATAAAGTGTGAGTTGTGCATTCCTGTAGTGGGAGTTTGACCAGCTCTGCTCTATCACACTAAAACAACAGACCACATACACCACTTTTATTACTAGCCACAAATCACACAGCCCACTCTCTCATTCGCCTTGCCCCTTTGCCCCTTCTTATCGCAATGCCTCATTTGCTCTCCCACCCTTTCACAGTTCTCTAGAAACCTGGTAATATCTAACAACCCAGGATTTTTGTTCATAGCGCTCCTAAGATTATAAACCAGAGCCTTTTGGAGGTTTTGTTGAGTAACTGACAAATTACTAAAACAACAAGTTGTCCAGAGATGGACTGGCATCCTTTTCTCTGCCTTTTGTTAGTGAAGTTGGTATGTTCTATATATATATATATATATATATATATATATATATATATCTATGCCCCGCCTTTTTGAAACGCGTCGATTTTTACAAGTCAAGTCAAATTTATTTGTATAACACTTTTCACAATACATATCGTTTAAAGCAGCTTTACAGAAAATCATGAGGTTGATGTTAATAAAATCTTAATATCATCAGGCATTTAACAGATAAGAGATGGGTGATGATATAGTTTACATTTTGCGACGAATCAAGCAATCAAGCCATTGAGTTATGTTACATAGAATATATTAAGCTATGCTAGTATACTGTATGTGGATAAAGTTGAACATACTTATATACCCAACTGTATGTAAAGAGCTGGAAAATAATCATTACATTTTGTAATTAAATAAAGACAAGCAGTTGAGATTTGCTATGTATCGTATATATTTATGCGTACATATGTACAAAAGGGGACATGTGATGGACTTATTTTCATGACATTGTTATTTTTGGCACTGACATTGTCATTTTTGGCACTGACATTGTCATTGTTATTTTCATTGACTTGTCTAAATTAGTTAAGTAAAACTGCTATATCTTGAATCAAGCATTGAATCAAGTTTTATTTCTGGTTTCAAACATAAACCATAAACATAAAATTCTGTTAGATTTTAGCTTAAAACAAGGGGATAAATTGATTTGCCAACGGTAAAAGAAAGAAAAATAAACTTCATTCAAGATATATAATCTGAAAATAATCCCTATATTTTATGCAATTTGGCTTTTCATGTAATTCTTGTGTATTCTCAACTATTTATACATGCTATTGTCCAGTGCCAGCAGACTATTGTCCAGTGCCAACAGAAGGGGACGTTTGATTGACTCTGAGGTTTGTCCATAAAGAGCCACATGCTTGGGTCCTTCATAAAGCGTAATGACAGATTGTGAGGCTTGCGCTGCATTGTTACCACATACATCGTGTCATTACAGCAGATCTGAGCACTGTGGTGGAAGATATTTACAATCAGGCAGTTTTTAGATGCCCTCAACCAAACTTAGAGTTTTAACTACCCAGACCCTGCATGGCTAGAGTAGCTAATTTAATCTAGAGAGGACAGGAATGCTTAAAATACACACGTGCAGAACACATCAGAGAAACTTAACATACTTCAGTTCCTCGAGCTGGTTTAAAAATGGCAGCATCAGCAATGATTATAACTGAATGCTCACGAACAAACATGTTAAAAACATGAAACATGGCTCTTTAGGAGTGTGCGTGTGTGTGTGTGTGTGTGTGTGTGTGTGTGTGTGTGTGTGTGTGTGTTCTATACAGCGC